>NC_091998.1:27174423-27222928 GCF_044704955.1 Pristiophorus japonicus | reverse complement strand
GCGGGGGGGGATTGGGTGCGGGGGGGGATTGGGTGCGGGGGGGGATTGGGTGCGGGGGGGGATTGGGTGCGGGGGGGGATTGGGTGCGGGGGGGGATTGGGTGCGGGGGGGGATTGGGTGCGGGGGGGGATTGGGTGCGGGGGGGATTGGGTGCGGGGGGGATTGGGTGCGGGGGGGATTGGGTGCGGGGGGGATTGGGTGCGGGGGGGGATTGGGTGCGGGGGGGGATTGGGTGCGGGGGGGGATTGGGTGCGGGGGGGGATTGGGTGCGGGGGGGATTGGGTGCGGGGGGGGATTGGGTGCGGGGGGGGATTGGGTGCGGGGGGGGATTGGGTGCGGGGGGGATTGGGTGCGGGGGGGATTGGGTGCGGGGGGGATTGGGTGCGGGGGGGGATTGGGTGCGGGGGGGGATTGGGTGCGGGGGGGGATTGGGTGCGGGGGGGGATTGGGTGCGGGGGGGGATTGGGTGCGGGGGGGGATTGGGTGCGGGGGGGGATTGGGTGCGGGGGGGGATTGGGTGCGGGGGGGATTGGGTGCGGGGGGGATTGGGTGCGGGGGGGGGATTGGGTGCGGGGGGGGATTGGGTGCGGGGGGGGATTGGGTGCGGGGGGGGATTGGGTGCGGGGGGGGATTGGGTGCGGGGGGGGATTGGGTGCGGGGGGGGATTGGGTGCGGGGGGGGATTGGGTGCGGGGGGGGATTGGGTGCGGGGGGGGATTGGGTGCGGGGGGGGATTGGGTGCGGGGGGGGATTGGGTGCGGGGGGGGATTGGGTGCGGGGGGGGATTGGGTGCGGGGGGGGATTGGGTGCGGGGGGGGATTGGGTGCGGGGGGGGATTGGGTGCGGGGGGGGATTGGGTGCGGGGGGGGATTGGGTGCGGGGGGGGATTGGGTGCGGGGGGGATTGGGTGCGGGGGGGGATTGGGTGCGGGGGGGGATTGGGTGCGGGGGGGGATTGGGGTGCCGGGGGGGGATTGGGTGCGGGGGGGGATTGGGTGCGGGGGGGAGATTGGGTGCGGGGGGAGATTGGGTGCGGGGGGAGATTGGGTGCGGGGGGAGATTGGGTGCGGGGGGAGATTGGGTGCGGGGGGGAGATTGGGTGCGGGGGGAGATTGGGTGCGGGGGAGATTGGGTGCGGGGGGAGATTGGGTGGGGGCGGGGGGAGATTGGGTGCGGGGGGAGATTGGGTGCGGGGGGAGATTGGGTGCGGGGGGAGATTGGGTGCGGGGGGAGATTGGGTGCGGGGGGAGATTGGGTGCGGGGGGAGATTGGGTGCGGGGGGAGATTGGGTGCGGGGGGAGATTGGGTGCGGGGGGAGATTGGGTGCGGGGGGAGATTGGGTGCGGGGGGAGATTGGGTGCGGGGGGAGATTGGGTGCGGGATGGAGATTGGGTGCCGGGGGGAGATTGGGTGCCGGGGGGGATTGGGTGCCGGGGGGGATTGGGTGCCGGGGGGGATTGGGTGCCGGGGGGGATTGGGTGCCGGGGGGGATTGGGTGCCGGGGGGGATTGGGTGCCGGGGGGGATTGGGTGCCGGGGGGGATTGGGTGCCGGGGGGGATTGGGTGCGGGGGGGATTGGATGCGGGGGAATTGGGTGCGGGGGAATTGGGTGCGGGGGAATTGGGTGCGGGGGGAATTGGGTGCGGGGGGAATTGGGTGCGGGAGGATTGGGTGCGGGGGGAGATTGGGTGCGGGGGGAGATTGGGTGCGGGGGAGATTGGGTGCGGGGGAATTGGGTGCGGGGGGATTGGGTGCGGGGGGATTGGGTGCCGGGGGGGATTGGGTGCGGGGGGGATTGGATGCGGGGGAATTGGGTGCCGGGGGGGATTGGGTGGGATTAGGTATGGGGGAGATTGGGTGCAGGGGGGTAATTGGGTGCCGGGGGGATTTGGTGCGGGGGGTGTTAATTGGGTGCCGAGGGCGTGAATTGGGTGGAATTAGGTGTGGCGGGGATTGGGTCCGGGGGGGATTGGGTGCGGGGCGGGGGGGGGGGCGGTAATTGGGTGCCGGGGGGAGATTGGGTGCAGGGGGGTAATTGGGTGCGGGGAGGTTTTGAGTGAGGGGGGATTGGGTAAGATTGAGTGATTGGGTCGGATTTGGATTGGGATTGGGGTCAGGTGGATTGGGTGGGGGAGGTGGATTGGGTGGGGGAGAGGGATTGGGAGGGGGGGGGGGAATTGGATTGGGATTGGGATCAGGTGGATTGGGTGGAGGAGAGGGATTGGGCGGGGGGGGGGGGAATTGGGTCGGATTGGGGGCAGGTTAAATGGACCTAGTGTGAAAGCGAGACAGGAAACAGGCTGCAACCTGCTGACTCTGGCAGGACGAGGGACGGGTGATCAATCCGCTCCCAGGAGGCATGTTGGCACATGTAAATATGTTATTGGATGTAACCAGCTTTAACTGTGGATGGTCGGGTCTCCCAGGAATTATGTTGTTTTGAATTAGCTATTATTCTACAGGTACCTGCAACTTCTTCACTGATTAGCATGATATTTAGAAATTCTGGAGCCAGAAATCCTTCTGTCGCCACAGCGATGAGGAATTGTTTGGGAAGCAGGACAGTTAAGGCAATAGATTGATTTTTGGGAATCAGTGCAAGTATGTTGAGGTGAGGGCTACCATTTCTCAACACTTGTGAATCATACCAACCTATAAAAGAGCAGGAAAATACCTGCTGGCCCATCAAGCCTGCCCCATACACACGATCCCTGGGGCCTCATGATTAGACACTTCCCAAACCTCCGCTGGAGAGCAGTAAAAAAAAAGCCAAAGGCTAATAAGAGAAGATAATCCAGGAAATTTTCACTTGGGCAGCCTCAGGCTAGTCCAGGAGATCACAATGACCATGCTTACATCATTAAGGGAATGGTAGCCTAGTGGTAACGTTACCGGATAGTAATTCAGAGGCCTGGATTAATGGTTTCAAAATATATATTCATTCATGGGATGTGGGCATAGCTGGCAAGGCCAACATTTATTGCCCATCCCTAATTGCCCTCGAGAAGGTGGTGGTGAGCCGCCTTCTTGAACTGTTGCAGTCCGTGTGGTGAAGGTGCTCTCACAGTGCTGTTAGGGGGAAGAGTTCCAGGATTTTGATTCAGCAACGGCGAAGGAACGGGCGATATATTTCCAAGTCAGGATGGTGTGTGACTTGGAGGGGAACGTGGAGGTGATGGTGTTCCCATGGGCCTGCTGCCCTTTTCCTTCTAGGTGGTAGAGGTCACAGGTTTGGGAAGTGCTACCGAAGAAGCCTTGGCGAGTTGCTACAGTAGTACACATAGGGGGTCTAAGCACGTAAACCCAAACCCTTACCCCTCACCCTAGTCCCACGAGCTCGGGCCTACCTCAGGCTTCCTACCACATCGACGACCTCCGGTAATCCCTGATGACCTCCAGCGAGTCCCACGAGTTCGGGCCATTCGGGCCTACGACCACATCACCCATCGACGTTTACCAGCGACATCCGACGTCCCCCGGCCGACCTCCGGCGACCTCCGACGTCCCCCAGCGACCTCTGACGTCCCCCGGCGACGACCTCCGGCAACCCCCAATGACCCCCAACAAGCCCCACGAGTTCGGGCTATCTGGACCTAACGCAGGCTTCCCATCGCCGACCTCCAACGTCCCCCGGCGACCCCTGGAGGCGGTGCCTTCGACCTGGACATCGGGCCTCCACCCTCCCCCCCCCTCCAGTGGCGATCGGAACCCCTCCAGCGACAGACGACCTCCTCATCAACGACGACTGGCTCCCCCTCTCCCACATCGGCAACTGGCCTCCTCTCCTCCTTCAGCGACGACTGGATCTCTCCTTCCCCACTGGCGACCTGGCCTCTTCTCCACCTCCAATACATGGTGAGGAATTCATAGAATGCATACGGGATTGTTTCTTAGAACAGTATGTTACAGAACCTACAAGGGAGCAAGCTATCTTTGATCTGGTCCTGTGTAATGAGACAGGAATAATAAATGATCTCCTAGTAAATGATCCTCTCGGAATGGTTGAATTTGTAATACAGATTGAGGGTGAGGAAGTAGTGTCTCAAACGAGCGTACTATGCTTAAACAAAGGGGACTACAGTGGGATGAGGGCAGAGTTAGCTAAAGTAGACTGGAAACACAGACTAAACGGTGGCACAATTGAGGAACAGTGGAGGACTTTTAAGGAGCTCTTTCATAGTGCTCAACAAAAATATATTCCAGTGAAAAAGAAGGGCGGTAAGAGAAGGGATAACCAGCCGTGGATAACCAAGGAAATAAAGGAGAATATCAAATTAAAAACCAATGTGTATAAGGTGGCCAAGGCTAGTGGGAAACTAGAAGATTGGGAAAATTTTAAACGACAGCAAAGAATGACTAAAAAAGCAATAAAGAAAGGGAAGATAGATTACGAAGGTAAAATGCGCAAAACATAAAAACAGATAGTAAAAGCTTTTACCGATATATAAAACGGAAAAGAGTGACGAAAGTAAATGTTGGTCCCTTAGAAGATGAGAAGAGGGATTTAATAATGGGAAATGTGGAAATGGCTGAGACCTGAAACAATTATTTTGCTTCCATCTTCACAGTGGAAGACACAAAAACCATGCCAAAAATTGCTGGTCACGGGAATGTGGGAAGGGAGGACCTTGAGACTATCACTAGGGGGGGTAGTGCTGGACAGGCTAATGGATCTCAAGGTAGACAAGTCCCCTGGTCCTGATGAAATGCATCCCAGGGTATTAAAAGAGATGTCGGAAGTTATAGCAGATGCATTTGTTATAATCTACCAAAATTCTCTGGACTCTGGGGAGGTACCATCGGATTGGAAAGCAGCTAATGTAACGCCTCTGTTTAAAAAAGGGGGCAGGCAAAAGGCAGGTAACTATAGGCCGGTTAGTTTAACATCTGTAGTGGAGAAAATGCTTGAAGCTATCATTAAGGAAGAAATAGCGGGACATCTAGATAGGAATAGTGCAATCAAGCAGACGCAACATGGATTCATGAAGGGGAAATCATGTTTGACTAATTTACTGGAATTCTTTGAGGATATAACGAGCATGGTGGATAGAGGTGTACCGATGGATGTGGTGTTTAGATTTCGAAAAGGCATTCAATAAGGTGCCACACAAAAAGTTACTGCAGAAGATAAAGGTACACGGAGTCAGAGGAAATGTATTAGCATGGATCGAGAATTGGCTGGCTAACAGAAAGCAGAGAGTTGGGATAAATGGGTCCTTTTCCGGTTGGAAATCGGTGGTTAGTGGTGTGCCACAGGGATCGGTGCTGGGACCACAACTGTTTACAATATACATAGATGACCTGGAAGAGGGGACAGAGTGTAGTGTAACAAAATTTGCAGGTGACACAAAGATTAGTGGGAAAGCAGGTTGTGTAAAGGACACAGAGAGGCTGCAAAGAGATTTGGATAGGTTAAGTGAATGGGCTAAGGTTGCTTCCACTGGTCGGGGAGACTAGAACTAGGGGGCGCAGCCTCAAAATATGGAGGAGCCAATTTAAAACCGAGTTGAAAAGGAATTTCTTCTCCCAGAGGGTTGTGAATCTGTGAAATTCTCTGCCCAGGGAAGCAGTTGAGGCTAGCTCATTGAATGTATTCAAGTCACAGATAGATAGATTTTTAACCAATAAGGAAACAGATGGAATACAATGTCGGAAAATGTGAGGTCATCCACCTTGGAAAAAAAACCAGTAAAAGAGAATATTATTTGAATGGGCAGAAATTACAACTTGCTGCGGTGCAGAGGGACCTGGGGGTCCTTGTGCATGAAACTCTTTTGAGTTTACCTGCAAAAACAAAAACATTAAAACCATGCCACCCGCCTGGGTGACACAGCAGACATTTACAAGGCCCTTTTTTTTTCTTTTTTGTTTTTTTTTTTGTTTTTTTTTTGGTTTTTTTTTGTTTTTTTTTTGGTTTTCTTTTTTTGGGCACTAAAATCAAATTTTCCTTTTTTCCAGTGCCCCCTATAAAAGGAGAGGGGGACACTAAAAGCACCGGCAATTAAAACAAAATAAACTTTAAAACGTAAAATCAAATTAAAATTTGGTTGCCGGGCGTGATGATGCACTCCAGTCCCTCCGGTGCCCACCTCTCGCGGAAGGCCACGAGCGTACCGGTGGACACCGCGTGCTCCATCTCCAAGGACACCCTGGACCGGATGTAAGAGTGGAAGAGAGGCAGGCAGTCAGGTTGAACGACCCCCTCGACCGCCCGCTGCCTGGACCGGCTGATGGCACCCTTGGCCGTGCCCAGGAGCAGTCCTACGAGGAGGCCTTCGGACCTACCCGCTCCCCTCCGCACAGGGTGCCCAAAGATCAGGAGAGTGGGACTGAAGTGCAGCCAGAATTTCAGGAGCAGCCCCTTCAAATAATAAAACAGGGGCTGCAAACTTGTGCATTCCATAAAAACATGGAACACGGACTCTTCCAGACCGCAGAAATTGCAGGCGGCCTGGGAGTCCGTGAACTGGCTTAAAAATTTGTTGCACGGCACTGCTCCGTGCACCACCCTCCAGGCCAAGTCCCCGATGAATAGTGGGAGGACCCCTGCGTAGAGTGCCCTCCATCGGGGACCCCCGCCTCCTCCGGACGGCAAGATGGTACGCCATGGCGTGTCCGGACGGCCGGCGAGGATGGCAAAGTTGAGGGTGTGCAGGAGCAGCCCGTACAGGAAACCCCTCCGCGCGGAACTGAAAGGCACGGAGGGGATTTCCCCGAGGCGGCTCAAGTTGTGAGGCGCCGGCCCCCGAGGGAGGTTCCGGGGTTTGGCGCCGATGAGGAATTCCGTCTCCTTGTGCATGAATCCCAAAAAGTTAGTTTGCATGTGCAGCAGGTAATCAGGAAGGCGAATGGAATGTTGGCCTTCATTGCGAGAGGGATGGAGTACAAAAGCAGGGAGGTCCTGCTGCAACTGTACAGGGTATTGGTGAGGCCGCACCTGGAGTTTTGGTCACCTTACTTAAGGAAGGATATACTAGCTTTAGAGGGGGTGCAGAGATGATTCACTAGGCTGATTCCGGAGATGAGGGGGCTACCTTATGATGATAGATTGAGTAGACTTGGTTTTTACTCGTTGGAGTTCAGAAGGATGAGGGGTGATCTTCGAGAAACATTTAAAATAATGAAAGGGATAGACAAGATAGAGGCAGAGAGGTTGTTTCCACTGGTCGGGGAGACTAGAACTAGGGGGCGCAGCCTCAAAATACGGAGGAGCCAATTTAAAACCGAGTTGAGAAGGAATTTCTTCTCCCAGAGGGTTGTGAATCTGTGAAATTCTCTGCCCAGGGAAGCAGTTGAGGCTAGCTCATTGAATGTATTCAAGTCACAGATAGATAGATTTTTAACCAATAAGGAAATTAAGGGTTATGGGGAGCGGGCGGGTAAGTGGAGCTGAGTCCACGGCCAGATCAGCCATGATCTTGTTGAGTGGTGGAGCAGGCTCGAGGGGCTAGATGGCCTACTCCTGTTCCTAATTCTTATGTTCTTATGTTCTTATGTACCATGGCTGTGACCCCCCTGCTCTCCCATCCTGAACCCCGGTGGGCCACTGACCCTCCCAATGCCTGTCACAACCAGGCTTCGGATCACCTACCACCAAGGACGCTACCCAGCACCGAGCCTGCGGCCAACATCTCGCCGCAGGCAACTAGGCCCATATAGCAGTGCCTGGTCTCCAGTCATCTCGGACCCCCTTGCCACTGGATCAAGGCCTCGCTCAGCTAAGCCCGTATGGTAGCCGGTGTGCAACAACCACCCCATGTTAAATTAACTCATGCACAGACATCTTCCACTGCGACACACTGTGGCCACAATACATCAGTGATGGAGGGAGTGAATGTTTAAGGTGGTGGATGGGGCGCCAATCAAGTGGGCTGCTTTGTCCTGGATGGAGTTAAGCTTCTTGATCTGGGGACATGAGTTCAAATCCCAAATTGAATTTGAATTAAATTAAATAAATCTCGAATGAAAGGCTAGTATCAGTAAAAATTACCATGAAACTACCGGATTGTTGTAAAAACCCACCTGCTTCACTAATATCCTTTAGAGAAGGAAATCTGCCCTCCTTACCCAGTCTGGCCTAGATGTGGCTCTTAACTGCCCTCTGAAATTGGCTTGCAAACCACTCAAGGGCAATTATGGATGGGCAATAAATGGTGGCCTTGCCAGTGACTCCCACATCCCGTGAACAAATATTTTTTTAACAATCTGTTAATCCACTTACCTTCTATACCACCTTCACTTACCTGCAGAGCAGGCTCGAGGGGCCAAATGGCCTACTCCTGCTCCTATTTCTTATGTTCCTATTTCTTATATGATCCAGTCTCTGCCACAACCAAGAACTACTCCAGCTCCTTCTTGAGTCGATTAGGCCTATACTCTCTGGAGTTTAGAAGAATGAGAGGTAATCGTATTATAATATATAAGATTCTGAGGGGGATTGACCGGGTATATGCTGAGAGGTTGTTTCCCCAGACTGAAAAGTCTAGAATAAGGGGACATAGTCTCAGGATAAGGGCTCGGCAATTAATAACTGACATGAGGAGTAATTTCTTCATTCAGAGGGTTGTGAATCTTTGGAATTCTCTGCTGAATGCTGAATCATTGAGTATATTCAAGGCTGAGCTAACTAGATTTTTGGACTCTCGGGCAATCTAGGGATCAGGCGGGAAAGTGTAGAGGCCGAAGATCAGCCATGATCTTATTGAATGGCAGAGGAGACTCGAAGGTCGGTATGGCCTACTCCTGCTCCTAATTCATATGTTCTGAAGGTGTACAGGGAGTCAGAACACACCACACCAGCCGGCAATGCATTCCAGGGGCTTCACTACTCTCTGGGACAAGAAGAACACTCAGTCTATTCCTGCTACTGAGTAGTTTACATGCCTATCCCCGATATCCCCCAGTCAGTCAGTCAAACAGAAATAATCAATAGAGTTGCCAGTTCTGACGAAGGGTCATCGACCTGAAACGTTAACTCTGTTTCTCTCTCCACAGATGCTGCCTGACCTGCTGAGAGTTCCAGCATTTTCTGTTTTTATTTCAGATTCCAGCATCCGTAGTATTTTGCTTTTGAAATAATCTATCAATTGGCATGCAATTCAGCCTTTTCATTATTTGATAGACCTCTATCAGGTCACCTCTATGTCTACGCCGCTCTACAGTAAATAGACCCAGCTCTTTAAACCTATCTGAGCAACAAAGGTTCTTTAACTATTACAGCTTTAATGATAAAACCTTTACGGGTAAATTTGTTCAGGCTCCACTCCCAGTGGAGAGCATTGCTTGACAGGAGTGCGGATCAGAGGATCGGATGTGGCAATTGATGCGCCAGATTCCCGGCACTCCTGACTTTCCGATTAATAATTCCGATGACCCAAAACTCAAGGGTATTGTGAATCTCCATGCCCAATCTGCGCTGCTATCAAATGAGACTTTGTGCTGGGAGGAGAACCTCACAACAATTGTCAAACCTTCCTTGAGTAGAAATGTAAAGTCCAGTTTTTGAACTACTGCACAGCCCTTCTATTCATTCTGAATAACTCAGCTGAAAATTGGAATATCTTTGGCCCACAGCCTTGTTCTCTGGCGACTGTGAGATGCTTGGCACCAGCCCCCTGAAGTCCTTTCTGAACAGATGTATTAAGTCTTTGCACCAAATTACATGTTTTAGTCACCAATATAACAGAACAAAATAAGGAATGAAATGTCAGTCAGCATCTCAGGATTTTTTCTGTCGGAAGTAAACTGCCTAAAGACATAAACAGGAATAAAGGAATACAAAACTTATGAGTGGGAGATTTCCAAAACTCTTTATTCTCCTTTCTCTAAAGAGTCAGTTTCACAGGCACTGGTTTCTCTCTAATATCTTAACTAAATGGCCATTCTGCATGTTGAGAGTCCATAGGTGAATGTCGCCCACCCCAATCCTGTTATAACTCACACCAAGTCCCGCTCAACCACCATCATCATCATAGGTGGTCCCTCGAAACGAGGATGACTTGCTTCCACGCCAAAAAAAAAGGATGAGTTCACAGGTGTTTGAATGAAGAACCCGAACTACATGTTGAAGGGTGGAAGATGCCTGTGTGTGGATTTATTTAACATATGGTGACCGTTGCACATCAGCCACCACACGGGCTCGAAAGAGCTAGGCCTTGGTCCAGTGGCAAGGACTACCCAAGATAAGAACATAACAACATAAGAATTAGGAACAGGAGTAGGCCATCTAGCCCCTCGAGCCTGCTCCGCCATTCAATAAGATCATGGCTGATCTGGTCGTGGACTCAGTTCCACTTACCCGCCCTCTCCCCGTAACCCTTAATTTCCTTATTGGTTAAAAATCTATCTATCTGTGACTTGAAAACATTCAATGAGCTAGCCTCAACTACTTCCTTGGGCAGAGAATTCCTCAGATTCACAACCCTCTGGGAGAAGAAATTCTTTCTCAACTCAGTTTTAAATTGGCTCCTCCGTATTTTGAGGCTGTGCCCCCTAGTTCTAGTCTCCCCCACCAATGGAAACAACCTCTCTGCCTCTATCTTGTCTATCCCTTTCATGATTTTAAATGTTTCTATAAGATCACCCCTCATCCTTCTGAACTCCAACGAGTAAAGACCCAGTCTGCTCAATCTATCATCATAAAGTAACCCCCTCATTTCTCGAATCAGCCTAGTGAATCGTCTCTGTACCCCTTCCAAAGCTAGTATATCCTTCCTTAAGTAAGGTGACCAAAACTGCACGCAGTACTCCAGGTGTGGCCTTACCAATACTTTATACAGTTGCAGCAACACCTCCCTGCTTTTGTACTCCATCCCTTTCGCAATGAAGGCCAACATTCCATTTGCCTTCCTGATTACCTGCTGCACCTGCAAACTAACCTTTTGCGATTCATGCACAAGGACCCCCAGATCCTTCTGCACCACAGCATGTTGCAATTTCTCCCCATTCAAATAATATTCCCTTTTACTGTTTTTTTTCCCAAGGTGGATGACCTCACACTTTACGACATTGTATTCCATCTGCCAAACCTTAGCCCATTCGCTTAACCTATCCAAATCTCCTTGCAGCCTCTCTGAGTCCTCTACACAACCCGCTTTCCCACTAATCTTAGTGTCATCTGCAAATTTTGTTGCACTACACCCTGTCCCCTCCTCTAGGTATATTGTAAACAGTTGTGGTCCCAGCACTGATCCCTGTGGCACACCACTAATCACTGATTTCCAACCGGAAAAGAACCCATTTATCCCGACTCTCTGCTTTCTGTTCGCCAGCCAATTCTCTATCCATGCTAATACATTTCCTCTGACTCCGCGTACCTTTATCTTCTGCAGTAACCTTTTGTGTGGCACCTTATCGAATGCCTTTTGGAAATCTAAATACACCACATCCATCGGTACACCTCTATCCACCATGCTCGTTATATCCTCAAAGAATTCCAGTAAATTAGTTAAACATGATTTCCCTTTCATGAATCCATGCTGCGTCTGCTTGATTGCACTATTCCTATCCAGATGTCCCGCTATTTCTTCCTTAATGATAGTTTCAAGCATTTTCCCCACTACAGATGTTAAACTAACCGGCCTATAGTTACCTGCCTTTTGCCTGCCCCCTTTTTTAAATAGAGGCGTTACATTAGCTGCTCTCCAATCCGCTGGTACCTCCCCAGAGTCCAGAGAATTTTGGTAGATTATAACAAATGCATCTGCTATAACTTCCGCCATCTCTTTTAATACCCTGGGATGCATTTCATCAGGACCAGGGGACTTGTCTACCTTCAGTCCCATTATTCTGTCCAGCACTACCTCCCTAGTGATAGTGATCATCTCAAGGTCCTCCCTTCCCACATTCCTATGACCAGCAATTTTTGGCATGGTTTTTGTGTCTTCCACTGTGAAGATGGAAGCAAAATAATTGTTTAAGGTCTCAGCCATTTCCACATTTCCCATTATTAAATACCCCTTTTCATCTTCTAAGGGACCAACATTTACTTTAGTCACTCTTTTCCATTTTATATATCTGTAAAAGCTTTTACTATCTGTTTTTATGTTTTGCGCATTTTACCTTCGTAATCTATCTTCCCTTTCTTTATTGCTTTTTTAGTCATTCTTTGCTGTTGCTTAAAATCTTCCCAATCCTCTAGTTTCCCACTAACCTTGGCCACCTTATACGCATTGGTCTTTGATTTGATACTTTCCTTTATTTCCTTGGTTATCCACGGCTGGTTATCTTTTCTCTTGCCGCCCTTCTTTTTCACTGGAATATATTTTTGTTGCGCATTATGAAAGAGCTCCTTAAAAGTCCTCCACTGTTCCTCAATTGTGCCACCGTTTAGTCTTTGTTTCCAGTCTACTTTAGCCAACTCTGCCCTCATCCCACTAGTCCCCTTTGTTTAAGCATAGTACGCTCGTTTCTGACACAACTTCCTCATCCTCAATCTGTATTACAAATTCAACCATATTGTGATCACTCATTCCAAGAGGATCTTTTACGAGGAGATCGTTTATTTTTCCTGTCTCGTTACACAGGACCAGATCCAAAATGGCTTGCTCCCTTGTAGGCTCTGTTACATAATGTTCTAAGAAACAATCCCGTATGCATTCTATGAATTCCTCCTCCAGGCTACCCCCTGCGATTTGATTTGACCAATCGATATGTAGGTTAAAATCCCCCATAACTACTGCCGTTCCTTTTTCACATGCCTCCATTATTCCCTTGATTATTGCCCGCCCCACCATGAAGTTATTATTTGGGGGCCTATAAACTACGCCGACTAGTGACTTTTTCCCCTTACTATCTCTAATCTCCACCCACAATGATTCAACATTTTGTTCATTGGAGCCAATATCATCCCTCACAACTGCCCTGATATCATCCCTTATTAACAGAGCTACCCCACTTCCCTTCCCTTCCTGCCTATCTTTCCGAATCGTCAGATACCCCTGTACATTTAATTCCCAGTCCTGGCCACCTCGCAACCATGTCTCTGTAATGGCCACCAAATCATACCCATTTGTAATGATTTGTGCCGTCAACTCATTTACTTTATTTTTAATGCTGCGTGCATTTAGGTAGAGTGTTTTCATCCTAGATTTTAAACCATGATTTTTAGTTTTTACCCCTCCTGCAGCCCTTTTATATTCAGTGGCCCTTTTTGTTTCTCACCTTTGGTTTCTCTGCCCTCCACTTTTACTCATCTCTTTTCTGTCTTTTGTTTTTGTCTCCTTTTTGTTTCCCTCTGTCTCCCTGTATTGGTTCCCATCCCCCTGCCATATTAGTTTAACTCCTCACCAACAGCACTAGCAAACACTCCCCCTAGGACATTGGTTCCATTCCTGCCCAAATGCAGACCGTCCGGTTTGTACTGGTCCCACCTCCCCCAGAACCTGTTCCAATGCCCCACGAATTTGAATCCCTCCCTGCTGCACCACTGCTCAAGCCACGTATTCATCTGTGCTATCCTGCGATTCCTACTCTGACTAGCACGTGGCACTGGTAGCAATCCCGAGATTACTACTTTTGAGGTCCTACTTTTTAATTTAACTCCTAGCTCCTTAAATTCGTCTCGTAGGACCTCATCCCTTTTTTTACCTATGTCGTTGGTACCAATGTGCACCACGACAACTGGCTGTTCTCCCTCCCTTTTCAGAATGTCCTGCACTCGCTCGGAGACATCCTTGACCCTTGCACCAGGGAGGCAACATGCCATCCTGGAGTCTCGATTGCGGCCGCAGAAACGCCTATCTATTCCCCTTATGATTGAATCACCTATCACTATCGCTCTCCCACTCTTTTTTATGCCCTCCTGTACAACAGAGCCAGCCACGGTGCCATGAACTTGGCTGCTGTTGCTCTCCCCTAATGAGTGATCTCCCTCAACAGCACTCAAAACAGTGTATCTGTTTTGCAGGGGGATGACCAGATGGGACCCCTGCACTACCTTCTTTGTACTACTCTTCCTGCTGGTCTTCCATTCCCTAGCTGGCTGTGGATCCTTCTCATGCGGTAAGACCAACTCACTACACGTGCCACTTATGTCATTGTCAGCATCGTGGATGCTCCAGAGTGAATCCACCCTCAGCTCCAATTCCGCAACGCGGTCCATCAGGAGATGGAGTTCCTGAGTTCCCACATGGCACAGGAGGAGCATATCACGTGACCAATCTCTCCTGCCATGCCTTAACCCTTAGATACCCTTAAATTGGAACAACAATGTTACAGTTTACTTACTGATATAAAAATAAAAAGAAAAGCTACTCACCAATCACCAGCCAATCACTTACCCCATTGGCTGTGACGTCACCTTTTGATTCCTTTCTACTTCTTTTTTGCTTTCTCCCCCGCTGTAGCTGCACAAGTACGCCTTTTATAGGCCGCTCCCGCCTCTCACCAACTGCCGCTGGCTCTCGAGCTCCCGCTGGGCCTTTATAGGCCGCTCCAACGCTGCTCCTACCTCTCACCAACTGCCGCGTGACTGCATGCAAGATGACTGGAGACCAGCTGTGCTGCACGGACCTAGTGCACACACATATCGCAGTGTGGGTTGTCCTGTGCTGCCCCTGGGCCCCTGGCCCTGAATGCACGCCTTTCCTTGGCCCCATCACATCCCTCCACAGAAAGGGCCTAGTATGTTTCAAACCACCAGAAGTCTTCAATAAGCTTTGTACGCTTACCCACACCCGTGTGCTCGCTGACTTACATTGGCTCCCAGTTAAGCCAGGCCTTGATTTCAAAATTCTCATCCTTATTTTCAAAACCTTTCATGGCCTCGCCTCTCCTTATCTCCGTAATCTCCTCCAGCCCCACAACGCTCCTCTAAATCCGACCTCCTGAGTATCCCTAATTATAATTGCTCAACCATTGGTGGCTGTGCCTTCTGTGGCTTAGGCCACAAGCTCTGGAACTCCCTGCCTAAACCTCCTCTCCTTTTTACCTTTATTTCCTTCTTCAAGATGTTCCTTAAAGCCTACCTCTTTGATCTGCGCAATTTTTACTTGTGCAACTCAGTGTCAAATGTTTAATCTCATAATACTCTTGAGAAGCACCTTGCGACTTTTCACTACATTAAGGGAGCTTTATAAATACAAGTTGCTGTTGTTATTCACATCTACACCAATAGTTTCTTAGTAGGGGATCAACTGGTGGTAAAAAAAAAAGACTTAGAAACAAAAAAAACACCTTTCACAGTCTCAGGACGTCCCAAAGCGATTTACAGCCAATGAAGTACTTTTTCAAGTAATGTCGGAAACTCGGCAGCTAATTGCGCACAGCAAGCTCCCACAAACAGCAATATAATATTGAGCAGATAATCTGTATTAGGATGTTGATTGAGGGATAAATATTGATCAGGACACTGGGGAGAACACAAGTACTCTTCTTCAAAATAGAGCCCTTTTACATCCATCTAAGAGAGGAGACAGTACAATATTCTCTCAGGACTGCACTGGAGTGTCAGCCCAGATTTTTATGCTCAAGTCTCAAGAGTGGGAATTGAACCCACAACCTTCTAACTCAGAAGTAAGAGTGCTATCCACTGAGCCACAGCTGACAGCCATAATAATACAACAATAATGGCAACAGCAACCATTTATATAGTGCCTGTAACTTCCCAGAGGTGTTTCTCAGAAGCATAATCAAATAACAATCGGAATTAGGAGTCTTAACTGATCTTTTTGAGCCTGAACAAAGTGTTGAGGCCATTTATAATGCTCATAATTGCCAACTTTGCAGTTAGTGATACTCTTGCCTCTAGGTCAGAAGGTTGTGGGTTTCAGCCTCACTCCAGGATATAACTAAGCTGACACTCCAGTGCAGTTCTGAATGAATGGCAAGTTGTTGGAGGTGCTAACCTTTAGATAAAAAGTTACTCCAAGAGGTTAAAGATCCTATAGCATGTTTGAAGACGGGTAGTTGTCAGCTTTAGCGGTAGCAATCTCATTTCTGGGTTCACAAAGGTTGATGGTTCAAGCCCCACTCCAGAGATTTGAACACGTGGCTGACATTTCCGCTAATGCTAATACAGTTCGCATACAGTGACTATAGTTCAAGTGCTTTGAAAAGTGTACGGCATTCAATAAATGCTGGGAATCTGAAATAAATACTAGAAATATATAATAGGAACAGATTTAGACCATTCAATCCCTTCGAGTCTGTTTTGCAATCCATAGCTGATCTGTGTCTTCATACTATTTACCTGCTTTTGAGCCATAACCCAATAAAAAAATCTAGCGCTCTCAGTCTTGAAAATTTCAATTGACTCCCAGCCTCAACAGCCTTTTGGGTGAGTGAGTTCCCAATTCCCACTACCCTTCGTCTGAAAAAGTGCGTGCTGATTTCACAACGTCTAATTGTAAGATTGTGACAAAGTGACAGGTGCTGTATATTCTCAGCACTTGCAGCTTTTGCTTTTCCCTGCCGGTCTTCCCGATGCAATGGCGGCAGGTCGAGGTTACCGATGACGTGCTGGAGAATAGGCCCTATCCGCCGCACGGCGAGCAGGAAGCGCGGTGGGCGGGGCCTGTGTGCGCAGGGGCGGGGCTTTGGGCGACCGGGGCGGAGCCTGTTGTTGTGGTGACGGCAGCCTGGTGCTGAGCGGGCTCAGTGTGCGGGGCCGGGGCCCGGGGAATCGGAGCCGCTGCGGGGGTAAGTGCTGAGCCCTGAGCGCTGGGGCTGGGGTTTGGGCTTATCCTCGATAGATTGACGGGGAGGACCGGGAGATCCGCGGGGGGCGGGGATGGGGTGATGGACACCCGGGGATAGGGCGGGGAGAGGGGCCTCCGGGGGAGAGGGAGATGGAGACCCAGGGTGGGGGGCCCCTGGGTGCCCTGTCCAGGAGAAAGCTTGTGGTGCAGTTTTCACCCCATACCTGAAGCACATTCACCTGTCCATGAGCACTCACCGAGATCAACAACAACAAGACGCATTGCAATCTCCTGGCAGGAGGGTCGCTAACCAGAGCATACAGATTTAAAATAATTGACAAAAGAACTGGGTGGTGGGCGCAGGAGAATTTTTATACACTGGGAGTTGTGATGATCTGGAATGCACTGCCTGAAAGGGTTGATGGAATTTAAAAAATATTCGTTCATGGGATGTGGGCATTACTGGGAAAGCCCAGCATTTATTGCCCATTCCTAATTGCCCTTGAGAAGGTGGTGGTGAGCCGCCTTCTTGAACCGCTGCAGTCCGTGTGGTGAAGGTGCTCCCACAGTGCTGTTCGGGAGCGAGTTCCAGGATTTTGAACCAACAACGATGAAGGAATGGCCGATATATTATGAATGTTGAAGGTGGTGCCGATCAAGTGGGTACCTTTGTCCTGGATGGTGTCTGGCTTCTTGAGTGTTGTTGGAGCTGCACTCATCCAGGCAAGTGGGGAGTATTCTGTCACACTCCTGACTTGTGCCTTGTAGACGGTGGAAAGGCTTTGGGGGAGTCAGGAGTTGAGACCTTCACTACTGAATACCCAGCCTCTGACCTGCTCTTGTAGCCACAGTATTTATGTGGCTGGTCCAGTTAAGTTACTGGTCTAGGAATTGGACATAACCTTGAAAATTAAACATTTACAGGGCTATGAGGAAAGAGCAGGGGAGTGGGACTAATTTAAAAGCGCTTTCAAAGAGCTAGCACAGGCATGATGGGCTGAATGGCCTCCTTTCTGAGCTGTATGATTTTATGAAATCAATAAGCTGGATTTTATATCGCGGTGATGGATGTAAAAACACAATTGATAATCTTGCAAGTGGGGCTGGGTGTGTCTGTCATTTACAGAGGCAGTGTTTAATACAATGACTGGGGTTCCTCCTCGAATTATTAAACCCAGATTGGCTGTTCTTCATGTATGAGCCCTGATGGTTAGTTTTAGCAGACTATTCATTCATCATCATCATAGGCAGTCACTCGAAGTGAGGATGACTTGCTTCCATGCCGAAAAAGGATGAGTTCACAGGTGTTTCAATGAAGGACCTAATATTCCAGATCCCACACTACATCTTGAAGGGTGGAAGATGTCTGTGCGTGGATTTTTTTAACGTGTGGTGGCCGTTGCACCCCAGCCACCACATAAGCTCAACAGAGCTAGGTCTTGGTCCAGTGGCAAGGGTTACCCAAGACGACTGGAGACCAGCTCTGCTGCACGGACCTAGAGCATGCACATGTCAAAGTTTGGGCTGGCCCGTGCTGCCCCTGGGCCCCGGTCACTTCCTTCTACAAACTCTTGCTGCTCCTTCACCCCTCCTGCTGTGCCTGCCCACAATGCTTCACAGCCGTCGCCCTCCTGCAGCAGCACGCGCTGCTCCCTGCAGTTGTATGCCGCACGCTGCTCCCTCCAATGGCCCCGGCCTGTTGATGGTCTTGCAGGCCGGACTGCGCCGATTTCCAGGCCGGACCACCACACGCTGCTCCCTCTGTGCTGCTGCCCATGGGCAGCGTTGAGTGCCCGGGAAAGCAACCGTCAGCACGTTCCTCCCGACCGCCGCCATCTTCCATAGAGGAAATGGAAGCTGAACTGATCCCTGCTAAACCATGCCGAGCCTTCATCCAGTTCCTGCGTCTTATTAGGCCCTCAAGTTACGTAGAATCATAGAAACTTACAGCATGGAAGGAGTCCATTTCAGCCCATCGTGTCCACACCAGCCGACAGAGCTATGTAGCCTAATCCCACCTTCCAGCTCTTGGTCCGTAGCCTTGTAGGTCACCGCACTTCAGTTGCACATCCGAGTACTTTTAAAATCTGGTGAGGGTTTCTGCCTCTACCACCCTTTCTGATAGTGAGTTCCAGACCCCTACCACCCTCTGGGTGAAAAAAGTTCTCTTCAGATCCCCTCTAAACCTACCAATTACTTTAAATCTATGCCCCCTTGGTTGTTGACCCCTAAGGGAAATATGTCCTTCCTATCCACTCTATCCAGGCCCCTCATAATGTATACACTTCAATAAGGTCTCCCATCAGCCTCCTCTGTTCCAAAGAAAACAAACCCAGCCTATCCAATCTTGCTACATAGCTAAAATTCTCCAGTCCAGGCAACATCCTCATAAATCTCCTTTGTGCCCTCTCTAGTGCAATCACATCTTTCCTATACTGTAGTGACCAGAACTGCATGCAGTACTCTAGCTGTGGCCTAACTAATGTTTTATACAGTTCAAGCATAACCTCCCTGCTCTTGTATTCTATGCCTCGATTAATAAAGGCAAGTTTTCCATATGCCTTCTTAACCACCTTCTCTACCTGGCCTGCTACCTTCAGGGATCTGTGGACATGCACTCCAAGGTCCCTTTGTTCCTCTACATTTCTCTGTGTCCTACCATTTAATGTTTATTCCTCCCCAAATGCATTACCTCACACTTCTCCATGAGGACGCTGGCAATATTTACACTGGAAAAGAGAAGGCACAGGAGTGATCTCATAGAAGGAATCAAGATCTTAAAAGCTATAGATGAGAGAGATATCAATACGTGTAATGTAGCCACAGATTCTACACAAGGGGGCATAGCCTCAAACCTGAGATGGAAGTGAAAAGTCGGTTTAGACTTCACTACTTCACGCTGAGGGTGGTGAATGCAACAGCAAGTGGGGTACTGAGAGCTGATTGTGTCGGCAAATTCAAATGAGCTGGATAAGTATCTGGAGAAAATAATTGATGTGGGTATGGGGTTGAGAGGTATCATGGGATATATTATTTCCTTGGCACTGGAATTGACAAAATGGACCCATTAACAACAACAACTTGCATTTATATAGCGCCTTTAATATAGTAAAATGTCCCAAAGTGCTTCACAGGAGTGTTATAAAACAAAATTAAACAACAAGCCACTTAAGGAGAAATTAGGACAGCTTGGTCAAAGAGGAAGGTTTTAAGGAGTGTCTTAAAGGAGGAAAGAGAGGGAATTCCAGAGCTTGGGGCCTCGGCAGCTGAAGGCACGGCCACCAATGGTGGAGCGATGAAAATCGGGAATGCTCAAGAAGCCAGAATTGGAGGAGAGTAAAGGTTGTGGGACTGGAGCAGATTACAGCGATAGGGAGGGACGAAGGGTTTGAAAATAGGATGAGAATTTTACACTCAAGGCGCTGCTTAACCGGGAGCCACTGTAGGTCAGCGAGCACAGGGCTAATGGGTGAACGGGACTTGGTGCAGGTTAGGACACAGGCAGCCGAGTTTTGGATGAAGCCAAGTTTACGGAGGGTTGGGACAGTCAAGTCTAAAGGTTACAAAGGCATGGATGAGGGTTTCAGCAGCGGATGAGCTGAGGTGGGGTGGAGCCGGGCGATGTTAGGAAGGTGGAAATATGTGGTCTGAGCTGTGGTGCAAAAATGTGGTTGGAAGCTCATTTCAGGGTCGAGAAAGACCCAAGGGTGTTTTCCAGTCTTGCATATTACTATGGTCCTATTAAATATTCAAAAATGGCACAATGAAGAGTAGATCTAAAATTACATCGACCTGGAATCATTTACATATTGCAATTATGTTTTAAAAAGAAAATTGAGTCGGTATATGTCTGTTTCTAGCAATCTGATTGGTGGACCAGGTGACTATTGTATTATCCGTGAAGTGGTTACCGGGGACCAATCAGATGGGAGTACTCTGCTGCCCTCATATTCCCATTTAAGAAGTTCAGCCAAAAATAAGAATCTGAAACATTAACAGGATTGGAGCTATAAATTGAGCAGCTGGCATAGGATTGAATCTACTATATAATTTACTATATAATCAGATTTTAATTGGATTGATTTATCTCCAATGAATCAAAGCATTAAAATTGAGCATTCAAGATTCTTTTTTATTCATTCACGGGATGTGGGCGTCACTGGCAAGGCCGGCATTTATTGCCCATCCCGAATTGCCCTTGAGAAGATGGTGGTGAGCCGCCGCCTTGAATCGCTGCAGTCCGTGTGATGAAGGTTCTCCCACAGTGACTTTATCATAGTGATTTGGTACAACTGTGTGGCTTGCTAGGCCAGCTGAGAGAGCAGTTAAGAGTCACCCATATTGCAGTGGGTCTGGAATCACATACAGGCCAGACCGGATGAGCACGATCACCAGACATCTCAAAGTGCTTTACAGCCAATTAAGCACTTTTGGAGTGTAGTCACTGTGGTAATGTAGAAATTTACGACAGTCCAGTTCCATGGTCATCATTAAGGATACTAGTTTTTTTTTTCAATCTAGATATATTTAATTAAGAACATAAGAACTAGGAGCAGTAACAGGCAATACGGCCCCTCGAGCCTGCTCTGCCATTTAATAAGATCATGGCTGATCATTGACATCAACTCCACTTTCCCGCCCGATCTCCATATCCTTCGATTCTCCTAGAGTCGAAGAATTTATCTATCTCAGCCAGGAATATACTCAACGACTTGCCTCCACAGCCTTTTGGGACAGAGACTTCCAAAGATTCACAACCATCTGAGTGAAGAAATTCCTCCTCATCTCAGTCTTAAATGGCCAACCCCTTATCCTGAGACTGTGCCCCCCAGTTCTAGACTCTCCAGCCAGGGGGGAAACAACCTCTCAGCATCTACCCTGTCAATCCCCTTCAGAATCATGTGTGCTTCAATGAGACCACCTCTCATTCTTCTAAACTCCAGAGAGTATAGGCCCATTCTACTCAATCTCTCATTAGGACAGACCTCACCCCAGGAATCAATCTAGTGAATCTTTGTTGCACCAACTCCAACGCAAGTGTATCCTTCCTTTGATACGGAGACCAAACTGTGCACAGTACTCCAGGTGTGGTCTCACCAAGGCCCTGTACAATTGTAGCAAGACTTCCTCACTCTTATACTCCAAACCCCTTGCAATAAAAGCTAACAGTCCATTTGCCTTCCTTACTGCTTGCTGTACCTTCATGCTAGCTTAGTATGTTTCTTGCACGAGGACACCCAAATCTCTCTGAACACCAACATTTAAAAGTTTCTCACTATTTAAAAGATACTCTGATTTTCTCTTCTTCCTACCAAAATGAATAACCTCACATTTCCCTACATTATACTCCATTTGCCACTTTACTGCCCACTCACTTAGTCTATCTATATCCCTTTGCAGGGTCTTTGTATTCTCCTCACAGCTTACTGTCCAACCTAGCTTTGTATCGTCAGAAAACTTGGATACATTACACTCGGTCCCTTCAGCTAGGTCATTAGCTCCGTTGGGCAGGCCCACATAGTTCGCATGCCAGACATGAGACTCCCAAAGCAAGGGCTCGACTCTGAACTCGTCCACGGCAAATGAGCCAAAGGTTGGCAGAGGAAACGTTACAGGGACATCCTCAAAGCCTCCCTGATAAAGTGCGACATCCCCACTGACACCTGGGAGTCCCTGGCCAAAGACCGCCCTAAGTGGAGGAAGTGCATCCTGGAGGGCGCTCCTCGAGTCTCATCGCCGAGAGCATGCAGAAACCAAGCGCAGGCAGCGGAAGGAGCGTGCGGCAAACCAGGCTCCCCGCCTACCCTTCCCTTCAACCACTGTTTGTCCCACCTGTGACAGAGACTGTGGTTCTCGTATTGGACTGTACAGCCACCTAAGAACTCATGCTAAGAGTGGAAGCAAGTTTTCCTCGATTCCGAGGGACTGCCTATGATGGTGATAATATAGAATGCATTCCATGAACTCGTCCTCCAGACTACCTTTGCCATTAATTGACTGAATTAAAATTCCCCAGCTGCCGTGGTGGGATTTGAACTCGCGTCTCTGGATTACTAGTCCAGTAACATAACACTATGGTTACGTCCCCTTATCAAGATTGTTCAGTGATGGATCTGTAGTTAAAATGAACTCTGGCTTCTTGCTCCCTCCCAGCCCTCAGCCCACAGCCCTCCTCTGCCCCTGTCCTAAGCTCTCGATTTCTCTCAAGCCTATCCCCTCCTCCGTTTTTCTCAGGGCCGCAGACGGAGGGGGAGTGGAATGTCCTTGGTTCCGTCTGGTGCCCAGCTTGTGTTGCAGCAGCAGCTGTTGGATGAGAGACGGACGGACGGACAGGGAGAAGCACAGTCCTCTGCTCCTAGTTTTTGTCACCCACGAGTGTTGCTGCAACTCCTAACTGCGGCTAAGGTCTGACAGCGACAAAGACAGTCCGACTCTGGGTAAAGATCCATCTGGGCGCTGGGCCCAGAACCCTGCCACTGGCTTTCCTCTTGGCATTCAAGGAGCAATGAGATCAGTTCCGCAGCTGTCAGAGTACAAGCCCATTGACTGGCTTCAGGCCTCTAGGATGTGAATAGAGAGAGGAGGAACCCTACAGACGAGAGAGGAGCCAGAGAAAAGGGAAGGAAAAGTTAGAAGCAGATGACAATGAAGGAAAGCATGACCAACATTTAGAAAGTGACAAACTGAGGACAAAGAACTCGTGGAATACGAGTAGAGAGATGCACTTACATTATGCTTACCAGAGCAATGCCATGGGAGATCAACTTATAGCAATTCACCTAATTAAAAAGGATTATATTCACCAGTGTCTCTTGTAACCATGTGATGGCCATTGGTTAATGGCCAATAAATGGGTCACCAGAATAATAAGGAGCCAATTGATCGTGTCGCCCTCCCTCCCATTCCTGCCTGGCCTTCCAGCCTCTCTAGGGCTACTCCCTTTCGGGGTTCTGGCCCATTAGTACTTCCTATGTTAGCTTCCTCGACCAGGCCAACATCCCCAGCATTGAATCACTGACCACACTCAATCAGCTTTGCTGGGCAGGCCACATTGTTCACATGCCAGACACGAGACTCCCAAAGCAAGCGCCCTACTCGGAACTCCTTCACGGCAAACGAGCTAAAGGTGGGCAGAGAAAACGTTACAAGGACACCCTCAAAGCCTCCCTGATAAAGTGCGACATCCCCACTGACACCTGGGAGTCCCTGGCCAAAGACCGCCCTAGGTGGAGGAAGTGCATCCGGGAGGGCGCTGAGTACCTCGCATCTCATCGCCGAGAGCATACAGAAATCAAGCGCAGGCAGCAGAAAGAGCGTGCGGCAAACCAGCCCCACCCACCCTTTCCCTCAACGACTGTCCCAGACTGTGGCTCTTGTATTGGACTTGTTGGTTCCATGGTGTAATGGTGAGCATTCTGGACTGTGAATCCAGCGATCTGAGTTCAAATCTTGGTAGAACCTGAATTCTTGTTGTCCCAGCTGCTGAAAATTTGGGATAAACAAGTGAAAGACACCTGGTGCTGGTGGGCAGTTTTCCCCCTCCCCTTTTATAGGGGGCACTTGTAAAATTTATAGTTTTACTGCCCCAAAAAACCCCACAAAAATCACCAAAAATTTTTTTAAAAACACAAAAAAAGGGCACGTGAAAAGTGTTTGGAGCATCCCCCAGATCGGGGGGCACTTGATTTAGCTGCTTAATTTTGTTTTCCAAAAAGAGTTGTATTGGACTGTTCAGCCACCTAACAACTCATGTTAAGAGCGGAAGCAAGTCTTCCTCGATTCCGAAGAACTGCCTATGATGATGACTTCCCATAACAAACTATATTTCCCAAATATATTGTCTCCTTCTGTGATATTTGGACATAGAACTTCAAAGCATTAAATGAGGTCTAATGCTGAGTTTGATTTTTTTTTTGTGGGGGTGGAGGTGTAAAAGAAAGAAAGACTTGCATTTATATAGCACCTTTCACTACCACCAGACATCTCAAAGTGCTTTACAACCAATGAAGTACTTTTGGAGTGTAGTCACTGTTGTAATGTGGGAGACACGGCAGCCAACTTGCACACAGCAAACTCCCACACACAGCAATGTGATAATGACCAGATAATCGTTTTTTGTTCTGTTGATTGAGGGATAAATATTGGCCCCAGGACACCAAGGATAACTCCCCTGCTCTTCTTCGAAGAAATAGTGCCATGGTATCTTTTATTTCCACCTGAGAGCAGATGGGGCCTCGGTTTAACGTCTCATCCGAAAGCCAGCACCTGTGACCGCAGCACTCCCTCAGCACTGCACTGGGAATGTCAGCCTAGATTTTTTTGTGCTCTAGTTCCTGAAGTGGGACTTGAACCCACAACCTTCTGACTCAGAGGTGAGTGTGGTACCCACTGAGCCACCGCTGACAGTGGTGGGGTCATTCTGTGACTTCTCCCCCTGTATCACTTTTCTAGTCCTGAGCCTTGATCTCATGAAAGCCTGCTGCCCCCTACTCAGGATTATTCTACATTATGGCAGCTTCTGTCTCGCAGCCCAGATCCCAGCTATTTCTTCCCCCAGCTGGCCTTCCCCGCCCAGGTTAACCTCACTCCAGCTCGACACCCATTGGCGCTAGCAGTGAAGAGCGATGGCAAAGTAACAGTAAGAACTTGACTTTTGATAGATGGTTAGGCTTTGGTGATCATATGGTGTGCAGCAGGCATCAGGGAATGAGTTGACAGCTTGATAAAACAAATTGATCGTAGGGTTCGGACGTGTCAATCACTTGGCCTTCATGTTTACAGTTTGAGACATCTGAGTTTCTTGACTGAATTCTAACTTTATACCCAATATGTACATTGAATTTTAAATGTAACAACTCTCTTGGCATCAGACTGTTTACACATCCTGACTTTATTTCCATGTGACATTTAAATATAAAGACATAACATTTTAAAGAACCGTATATAATTCCATTCAAAGCTTTAGCATCAGGTTGTCAGGGGGAGGAGATGAGACCAGGCATTAAAATGTGGCATTATTCTGTTGTTTTAAGATAAGTCTGTCTTTTCCATTTCAGTGTGAAAGCCTTGATATGCCTTGTTTCTGTAGGTGGGAACTTGTTACCCTTCACATGTTGGAACCATGGCATTGGAAAAAATTATCCACGACTTGCTGGCCCAGTTTGTTCACTTGCACATCCCTGATGCTGATCTCAGGTGGGTGATAAAAGAAAGGAAATGAAAGAACTTGCATTTATATAGCGCCTTTCAAAGCTTCAGGGCGTCCCAAAGTGCTTTACAACCAATGAAGTACTTTTGAAGTGTGGTCATTGTTGTAAAGTAGGAAATTGCACACAGCAAGGTCCCACAAACAGCAATGAAATATTAACCTGATAATCTGTTTTAGATGTTGGTTGAGGGATTAATAGTGGCCAGGACACTGGAAAGAACCTCTGCTTTTCTTTGAATAATGCCATAAAGAAAAGACTTGCATTCACATAGCACCTTTCATGACCACTGGGCATCTCAAAGCGCTTCACAGACAATGAAATACTTTTGGAGTGTAGTCACTGTTGTAATGTAGGGATGCCACGGGATCTTTTACATCCACCTAGGATGGCAGGCGGGGCCTCGGTTTAACACCTTATCTGAAAGACGTCATCTCCGACAGTGCGGCACTCCCTCAGTACTGCACGGGCAGCGTCGGCCTAGATTTTCTGCTCAAGTTTCTGGAGTGGGACTTGAACCTACAACCTTCTGACTCGGAGGCGAGAGTGCTACCCACTGAATTGGTGACAACTTTCACACAACCAAGCTCGTGGAACCACCTGAAAGCAGGACTGGTATCTGCTGGATTAGACTGGTCCACCAACATACCTAAGTTTACTCCTAGATCCATTTATATAAGTCATATATCTAGTGTATGTGTCCCTGTCTGTTCTTCTTCTATCTCTATCTCATGGGCGAGATGGGTGGGGGGGGGTGGGGAAGGAGAGGGGCGGTTGAATGCGTGTGCCAGTTCACAGAAAGTGTCCTTAGCTGAGCTTCTCAGATGTGCTCACACTTGAACCTTGTTAGTCCTTTGGTGGCAGATGCATGCTACAACTGGACAGTTTTGAGACAGTTTTCAGATGGTCCAGGATAGGATATCTGTTCTGTATCATTCATTTCCTGTTGGGCATAAGATTTATATATTAAATGCATAGATTACAGCCTCATGGTGGGTTAAATACATAAACAGAATTAGCATTTAATGCATTGCCTTTCATGATCCCAAAACTTCTCCGAGTACTTTACATCCACTGAAGTACATTTGAAGTGTAGTCCCTGTTGTAATGTCGGGAAACACAGCAGCCAATTTGTGCACAGCAAGCTCCCACAAGCAGCAATGAAAATGACTAGATAAGCTGTTGTTTGGTGTTAGCCAGGACACTACGAGAACGACACTGCTCTTCTTTGAAAAGCGCCTAGGAGATTTTTTACATCCACCTGAGAAGGATGAAGGGACATCGATTTAATATCTCATCCGAAAAACGGCACCTCCGACAATGCCGCATTCCCTCAGTACTCGGTGTTTTTCAGCACTGCACAAAAACACAGGGTCAAGTTAGTATCTTGAACACATCAGACAGTTGTACTTTATTTCAAGCAATCACTAATTACAATATAATCTAAATATAATATAATTATAATATAATATTTTAAATTATCATCCTTGTTTACAAATCCTTCCCTAGCCTCGTCCCTCCCTATCTCTGTAATCTCCTCCAGCCCCATAAACCTCCGCGATATCTGCGCTCCTCTAATTCTGGCCTCTTGAGCATCCCTGATTATAATCGCTCCACCATTGGTAGCCATGCCTTCAGCTGCCTGGGCCCTAAGCTTTGGAATTCCCTCCCTAAACCTCTCTGCCTCTCTTTCCTCCTTTAAGACGCTCCTTAAAATCTACCTCTTCCCAGATTACAGAGATAGGGAGGGACGAGGCTAGGGAAGGATTTGTAAACAAGGATGATAATTTAAAATATTATATTATAATTATATTATATTTAGATTATATTGTAATTAGTGATTGCTTGAAATAAAGTACAACTGTCTGATGTGTTCAAGATACTAACTTGACCCTGTGTTTTTGTGCAGTGCTGAAAAACACCGAGTACTGAGGGAATGCGGCATTGTCGGAGGTGCCGTTTTTCGGATGAGATATTAAATCGATGTCCCTTCATCCTTCTCAGGTGGATGTAAAAAATCTCCTAGGCGCTTTTCAAAGAAGAGCAGTGTCGTTCTCGTAGTGTCCTGGCTAACACCAAACAACAGCTTATCTAGTCATTTTCTCCTTACGTGGCTCGGTGTCAGATTTTGTTTTGGAACGTTTTACTAAGTTAAAGGTGCTATATAAAAGTAAGTTGTTGCTGTTTAATCAAGTTGAAGGTGTTCAACTGATCTGACCGCTTGACAAAGAAAGAAACTATATTGCTTCTCCAGTCAGGTTACTGGAAAATACCTTGCACACTTAATTATCCCCCGTGATTTACACACTGTGCATTGGGACTGCACCCGCACTGTGGAGGAACAACCCTGCTGACATTGTGCTTTTACCCCTACAGTGTGATGGACGAGGTGATTCTCTCTTACATCACCGGTGTGCTGGAGGAACTTGGATCTCCAGACTCGTCTGAAGAGAACTTCGATGTGGAAATGTATGTGGAAATGATGGAGGCCTACATCCCAGGCTTTGCAGAGATAAACAGGTAGGGCATTTCTTGCATTTGCAAGTAGTTTAGTAGCATGCTAAATTCTGTAGAACCTACAGTATTATTATTGATGGGGTAAACAATTGATTAGTCTAACATTTGATAAGAAAAATTTAGGGACAGCTTTACTATCCCCGTTAATATATTGACATTTGGAATATTTTGTTCTTTCCGAATTTGCTCACTTCACCTCTCTTCATCATCATAGGCAGTCCCTCGGAATTGAGGTAGACTTGCTTCCACTCTTAAAATGAGTTCTTAGGTGACTGAACAGTCCAATATGAGAACCACAGTCCCTGTCACAGGTGGGACAGATAGTCGTTGAGGGTAAGGGAGGGTGGGACAGGTTTGCCGCACGCTCTTTCCGCTGCCTGCGCTTGGTTTCTGCATGCTCTCGGTGACGAGAGTCGAGCTGCTCAGTGTTGTAAACGGCTGTCTTGCTCTTTTCGCTTTGTTGCTTTTAACGTCGAATTACCCGCACACACTCAGTTGTAGTAAAGGCAGGATCGAGTCTTTTATTTAAACATTCATACTAAACAAACCAAGTATGAAAGTTACTGAGAACGCTTCACAAAGGCAGTTGCTTCGATTTCCATGGCTGCTTGAGACACACACCTTCCAAATGTCCAGTGTCTCTGCTCTGTGTGTGTGTGTGTGTGAGTCTCACCTTTATACTGAAAAAGCCTTTGTCTAAATGCAAAGAATAAAAGTTCAATCATGACTAACTGCTTTCTGAATCGTTTAACATACAGACTATTATTCCCACTGTAACAAGGTACTCAAATATTTAACATCGTTTAATTCTAAGGTACTCAAATATTCCATTATTCCCACCGTAACGAGGTGCTCAAATAATTAACATTGCTTGTTTAACCTACAGATGTCATTAAATAGTAAGAAAGGTACAATCAAATACTTATACAGACATCATCAAATCGTTTAGTCATGAATTTCCATTATTCTTAACATCGTTTAGTTCTAAGGTATTCAAATATTTAACATCCAGACAATGAACAGTTACTCAATGGCTGGAAGGCACCACATTGTCTTTTCGATCCAAACTTCCAATCTTCCTGTTTTTTAATCCAAACTTCAATCTTACTGTTTTCTTAATCCAAACTTCAGACCACGTGCTGAAGCAAAGAGTTCAGAAATGTGGGACTGTACTCCCACACTCAGCGCCCTCCCGGATGCACTTCCTCCACTTAGAGCGATCTTTGGCCAGGGACTTCCAGATGTTAGTGGGGATGTTTCACTTTATCAGGTGCAGGCTCTAGCTCACTACAGTTTCCCATCAGCCGTGGCTCAGTGGATAGCACTCTTATCTGTGAGTTAGAAGGTTATGGGTTCAAGTCCCACTCCAGCGACTTGAGCACAAAATCCAGGTTGACACTCCAGTGCAGGTCTATCAGAGGCACCGTCTTTTAGATGAGACATTAAACCGAGGCTCCGTCTGTCCTCTCAGGTGGATGTAAAAGATCCCACAGTATTATTTCGAAAAAGAGCAGGGAAGTTGTCCCCGGTGTCCTGGCCAATATTTATCCCACCACCATTTGTTGTAAAGCGTTTTGAGAATGTCCTGAGATCCGCAAGTTCTTTCTTTCCCTCTTTCTGGACATGATGGCTCACCCAAGTGGTTATTCTTCATATGTAGGCAGCTCGTGTTGGCATCTATTCGCCCATGAGGAGTGCCACAGCCAAACTCATCCGCAGACGCGTACTTTCCAATGGGCCACCGGATAGTAATGAAGACTGGGACTAATTTATTTTTGCCCTCCATTGTCCACGGGTTAGATAACTTAACTCAGCACAAAGCAGGGATTAAACCTTTGACCTTCTGATCTGTTTACCTCTGTACCAGATCAGGCATGGCCTTTATCCACCAAGCCAGGGGACCATGTGTAGCGCTCTTGCCTCAGAGTCAGAAGGTTCATGTTAGACCAATATAAGTCACAAAGTCGGAACCAGCAGATTATAAACCCTTTGGCTTGACTTCAGTTATAGGCAAGTTGCTAGACGAGATCATTAGAGAAAGAAAGACTTACATTTATATAGCGCCTTTCACGACCACCGGTCGTCTCAAAGCACTTTGCAGCCAATGAAGTACTTTTTGGAGTGTAGTCACTGTTGTAATATAGGAAACGTGGCAGCCAATTTGCGCACAGCAAATTTCCACAAACAGCAATGTGATAATGACCAGATAATCTGTTTTTTTGTTATGTCGATTGAGGAATAAATATTAGACGTGTTTATTTCTACTAATGCCCACCCTTTGTCTGATTGGTCCCCTTGGAGGATAAGCCACACCCTGAAGTTTTTCTGGAATGTGCAACTCGAACCACCCAGCCCAAGTTCTCACTGACTTCGCAAATTATAACTCGATCCACTTTGACTTCCTGAAGCCACAGAGGATAGATCTCCCCAGAAGCCACTGAGTGCCAGCCGAAGTCCCTTACCTTAGCCGTAGTCGCTTGTCCCCCAGCGCAAGTCCCATACCCCAATGCAAGTGCTGCATCACCCAGCCGTAGTCCCTCCTTACACCAGCGCAAGTATATGACATTAACCCCCCCCACCATAGATGGAGCATTGTTAACAGGTTTATTGGGTATGAAATGAATAATGACAGTGTAGTGACTTCTGGATTTCATCCAGTCCAACGATGTCCCTTGTAGGGGTTGTAAGAACGTGATCCGTCTTCCCTGAGCTTCCTCTCTCCCCACCCATGTCTCTCTCTTTCCCCTCCCAGCCAGACCCTCCCTCCCACTACACCACCCCCCCCCCCCTCCCCCTTGGCTACCCATAGGGTCGGGGCCACTCAGTGCTCGACCGGGGCCTCAGCGGGCAACTTGGTCGGAATGATTCAGGTTCGGGGCTGCACTTCCGGTCCGGCAGGGAGGCATTTCGACAAACACATGCGCAGAAGGACAGAAAAAGCACAGTACATATAGTAAATATTGGCCAGGACACCAGGGATAACTCCCCTGCTCTTCTTCGAAATAGTGCCATGTGATCTTTTACATCCACCTAAGAGGGCACACAGGTTAATGTCTCATCCGAAAGATGGCACCTCCGACAGTGCAGCACTCCCTCAGCACTGCAGCCTAGATTTATGTGCTCAAGTTCCTGGAGTGGGACTTGAACCCACAACCTTCTGATTCAGAGGCATGTGTGCTACCCACTGAGCCACAGCTGATATAAGGAAGGAGTTATTAAAGCTTCTCATCATGGCTTCTGGAAAAGAAGGTCACTTCTTACGAACCTGGTGGAATTGTTTGAGGGAATTACTAGGTTGGTGGATGATGTTAGCTCGGTTGACATGATATCGCAGGATTTTCAAAAAGCGTTTCTCAAGATGCCATGCAGTAGGGTATTTTGAGAGCCCTGCGGGATTGAAGGAAAGATCTTGAGTGGAATAAGAAATTGGATACTGTCTTGTAGGCAGAAGATTGTTATCAATATTGGTGGTGCTGTGTGGTGTCCGGTAAGGATCAGCGATGGAATCATTGCTCCTCACAATTTATTAATGAGCGGATTGAAGGTGTCGGGGGGAATTGCCCACACGTTCGCGAATGATAACAAAGATTTGTGTGAGTGTGAGAATCTTGGTAAGACAAAACAACTACAATCAAACCTAGATATGATGGGAGAATGTTCCCGGATCTGGCAGATGACATTTAATATAGTGCAGGTCTAACACCAAGCATGTATGCACCATGCAGGGCACCAAACTCAAGTCCGTTGAGCGGGAAAGAGACTTGGGTGTTGCAGTACATGAGTCTCTAAAGGTTCAGCACCAGTGCTGTGGGGCCAGAGCAAACAGAGTACTGGGATGTACGGCTAGGGTGCTCCAATATAAAACCAAGTGCAATCTACTGGCCTTGTGTAAGACATTGGTTAGGCCTCATCTAGAATATTGTGTCCAATTTTTAGTCCCCTTGCATAGTGGGTGAACGTCCGAGCAATGATGGACAGGTAAAGACCCTGTGATCCATCCAGCCTGTCCCATACAATCGCCATACTTGTGTATCACAACATGTACACTCCACCCCACCTGAAACATAAGAATGTATGAAATAGGAGCAGGATTAGGTCTTTGGCCCCTCGAGCCTGCTCCGCCATTCAATAAGATCATGGCTGATCTGATAATCATGGACTCGGCTCCACTTCCCCACCCGCTCCCCATAACCCTTTACTCCCTTATCGCTCAAAAATCTGTCTATCTCCACCTTAAGTATATTCAATGACCCAGCCTCCACAGCTCTCTGGGGCAGAGAATTCCACAGATTTACAACCCTCTGAGAGAAATTCCTCCTCATCTCAGTTTTAAATGGGCGGCCCCTTATTCTGAGACTATGTCCCCTAGTTTTAGTTTCCCCCATGAGTGGCAATATCCTTGTCGAGTCCCCTCATTATCTTATATGTTTGCATAAGATCACCGCTCATTCTTCTGAACTCCAATGAGTACAAGCCCAACCTACTCAACCTATCTTCATAAATCAACCCCCTCAACTCCGGAATCAACCTCGTGAGCCTTCTCTGAACAGCCTCCAATGCAGGTATATCCTTCCTTGTGATCTCCTGGGAGAGGTCAAAAAACCCAGGCCAATTTGCAGGGGTGGGTAGACGATCAAAACTAGTCCAAGCGATCACTCTGGCCCTGAATTCCCTGAAGTACCGACCAAGAGGTGATCGCCACCCCAGCCACAAACAGGTCCAGCTCTCACTTGAAGGGATTCAGCAAATCAGCATCCACCGCACAAGGCAGCAGCCTTTTCCAGAGTAGAGGATCTGGGAAAGGATGAGAATGTTTATGGTTGTTCACAGCATGTCATTTCCCTAGAACCAACCAGGATTGGCCAAGTATGTGAAGGATGAGGAATTGTTAACTCACGACTAGTTTCAGATTGATCCATATTCTAACCTACGTAAACTAGAGCTGATCCAAAACTTGGCTGCCCGTGTCTTAACTCGCACCAAGTCCCACTCACCCATCACCCCTGTGCTCGCTGACCTACACTGGCTTCCGGTTAAGCAATGCCTCGATTTCAAAATTCTTATCCTTATTTTCAAATCCCTCCATCGTCCTCGCCTCTCCCTATCTCTGTAATCTCCTCCAGCCTCACAACCCCCCAAGATATCTTCGCTCCTCTAATTCTGCCCTCTTGAGCATCCCTGATTCTAATCGCTCAGCCATCGGTGGCCGTGCCTTCTGTTTCCTAGGTCCCAAGCTCTGGAACTCCCTCCCTAAACCTCTCCGCCTCTCTACCTCAATTTCCTCCTTCAAGACGCTCCTTAAAATCTACCTCTCTGACCAAGCTTTTGGTCACCTGCGCTAATTTCTACTTATTCCGCTCAGTGTCAAATTTTTATCACATAATACTCCTGTGAAGCGCCTTGGGACGTGTCACTACGTTAAAGGCGCTATATAAATACAAGTTGTTGTTGTCGATCATACTCATTCATGGTGTGCAGATTCAGTGAATTCCCCTGAGCCCTCCTGTTGCAGCTGAACAGCCAGTACTGTCTCCTTGTAGCAATGGGAGATTTTCCATTAGATTTTTGTGATGGCCTTTTTCCCCTCTGGTCCTCCTTTTCAGCACAGATCAACGGGGGATACACGTTAGCTCCTGATCTCCCAGTGAGCTGGTCGCTGTCCCACCAGGAGAAGGGGAGGTTTATTCAGCGGCGTTAATCAGTGCCTCGGAATCACTCACCTGCACATCGATCAAACCTGGAACCTTGCTGGTCTGTAGAGCTCAGCCATTCAGATGATAAATGTGATAATGGAGGGGATTAGTACTTTTGTTAACAGATTAAAAAGGACCTTTTTTTTATTTTTCAGCGTCACTATCTGTGAGATGATGTTTGATTTGGCCGCACGTCTGATCGAAGCTCGTAACAAAGGTAAGTCCCAAGGACTGTGCCGAGTGGGGCTGCTGCAGAAACATCGTAGTATAGGCTAAACCGAGCAGGCCACATGGTCACTGGTTCAATCCCTGGGCTGAGAGCAGTCGTTCTGGGTGCTGTAATTGGCATCAGTACCTCTGCGCCGGAGAATGGGAAACATTATTCCTGGGTCCCCTTTCCTAATCACTATCCAGTGGACCCTGCAAGGGCAGGTGTGTGCCTGTCTGTGTCTGTGCGCCTGTCTGTCTGTGTGTGTGCCTGTCTGTCTGTGTGTGTGCCTGTCTGTCTGTGTGTGCGCCTGTCTGTCTGTGTGCCTGTCTCTCTGTGTGCGTGTCGGTCTGTCTGTCTGTGTGTGCCTGTCTGTCTGTGTGCGCCTGTCTGTCTGTGTGTGTCTGTGCACACACGGGCGTCTGTTGAGCAGGTTGGGCCTGTACTCATTGGAGTTTAGAAGAATGAGAGGTGACCTTATTGAAACATACAAGATTCTGAGGGGGCTTAACAGGGTAGATGCAGAGAGGATGTTTCCCCTCGTGGGGGAATCTAGAACTAGGGGGCATAGTTTCTCAATAAGGGTCGCCCATTTAAAATGGAGACGAGGAGAAATTTCTTCTCTGAGGGTCGTGAATCTTTGGAATTCTCTACCCCAGAGAGCTGTGGAGGCTGGGTCATTGAATATATTTAAGGTGGAGATAGACAGATTTTTGAACTACAGGGGAGTCAAGGGTTATGGGGAGCGGGCAGGAAAGTGGAGTTGAGGCCAAGATCAGATCAGCCATGATCTTATTGAATGGCAGAGCAGGCTTGAGGGGCCAAATGGCCGACTCCTGCTCCTATTTCTTATGTTCTGTGTGCGTGCACAGGGAGGGTGGGGGAGAGAGACACACAGAAATGCTGTGGTAAATGTCAGCGATTTATGTGCAGGGGAGTAAACACCAAAGTAATTACTTAAAGCTGCAATTTTACTCATGGCCGTCAATCATGTTTATGGTCTCTTTTATCACTTGTATGCATTCCTATGGAAGTGCGAATATGGTGACATTTAAAATAAAGGCATTCCCAGTGTCTACAGGAATGAAAGGAATGTTTATGAAGTCTATCGTGGGAGTATTCCAAAGGCTGCATTTTACATCCATTACTCATAATTTCACTGACAGTCTTGTAGGCTGTCAATTAAGTTCTGGGAGACATAAATTCTGCAATATTTAAATGACCAACTTTTACATCAAAAACAGTAAAGGGATTTTGTATACAATGGATACTATTTTACATTGAAAATGAGCACCAGAACGGTCTTCAGACCCCGAATCTTCAAGGAACAACTAAAACAGAACATCTGGGCTGGATTTTCGGCCTTGTTGTTTTTGGGGCGATAATGGTGGTGGGACAGTAAAGTTAGCGCCCGGGAATAGTTTGCACCTCAGTAGGTAAGTTTGGGCAGCTGGGCCCTGAGTGCTGGGACGCAGCGCTAAGAGAGGCGTTGGGTTGGGAAACTCCCGAACTAAAGAGCCGGGCCGGGAGCGCGACGAGAGACGTCTGTGGGGTGGGGGGGAGAAACCTTAAAACAAAACCCCACAAAAACATTGCCCATGCCACCACAACACAAATCACAAAGAAATTAAAAGAAAAAACAATCGCACTTACCTTAGTCCATTATTTACCTCGCCACTAATGGCATGGTTGGACCGCCCCGATTTCCCAGGTAGTCAGTGCAGGGCACGCTTTGCAGCGTACGCGTCGGGCAAGAATCAAAACTCGCGCCGGTGTCACAACCAGGGACATTGCACACCGGGCGCAGCTCTTCTGGGCGGTGCTGCGCAGCACTGCCGCTAAACCTGACCCGAGGGGCACTGGAGGCTGACCGCCTGACCAAAACACCATACTGTCACCAGTGCCGCCTCCCCGGAGCGAAAAACGGAGTGGAGAAGACTCAAAAAAATCCAGCCTGTTATTTGTGGGGCCTTGTGCACAAGTTGGCTGCCACGTTTGCCTATAAAACAACTGTTCAGACAAAACAACCTGAGCCAATACCTGAACCCCAATACTCCTGCCCACTGGCGGAGCAGGCAGTGTCATTTTCCACACATCGTCCTCTCCTGTGAGGGCAGTTCTGAACTCGTGGGCTGTCTGCCAGCAACACACAACTTTGTGTGAAGTGACCACTCACTGTCCACAGCGAACCACTCGCCACTCGCAGCGAATATTGACTTTCTGAGGCTTGATTCTGTGAAATATTGGCCCTGTAATTCCGTTTTGGCCTTCCCGCGGGCATTTTCGAGAAAAAATACGCACCTACCTTAAGCTGCGGCCCACGTTGGACTTTCCGATGCTGAGGCCTCCTTCGACTGCGATTCTCAGCGCGTGCCGTCGATGCGTGCGCAGGCCTCGAGCTGGTCTCACATGGCTCTGGGCAGCCAATCAGGTAAGGTATCATAGTAATAGGAGTTCCGCAGGGTCCTAAACTCCTATTACTATGATAGTGATAGAGCCCGAAACACCCAAAACACTAATAAAAAATAGAAAATAATTACACTACATTCATTTAAATTAAAGTTATTAATGTCTTTAAAAAAAATAATTTCCCGATTTTTAAAAACATTTTTTAAAATAAACTTACCATTGTGGGGAGGGTTTTTAATGATAAAATATGTTTCAATAACTTTTTATTTTTATATATTTTTGTTTTTTAAAACACTTGCACCTGTAAAAGTAAAAGCAGGCGCAAGATTTTTGAGGACATTAGTAAGCGTAAATATCGGAAATTTCCACTTACAAGTGTCCTCGCTCCCGAGATGCGGCCATCTGTCAAGCCAGAAACATGCGCATTGTGCGCTGGAAACCATCATTTCCGATGCCTTCCCGGTCCATAGGAACTCCATACAGACCCGGGGAAGCTGGAATTTCAGGGCCATTCTTTACGACATCACAAACACACATAAATACACAAGATGGCTCTTCAGGAACTTGTCATCACATGATCCATTAATTGTATTTTCAGCAGTAATTGCATTACATCGGTTGTCCACTAGGTGGTGCAGTAGTCCACTAGGGCGAGTTCTAAATGACAGATTCCAGATCTTTTTTTTAATCGGGCGAGAGAAAGCATGAAGTATGAAGGCACTGCTAATAACTACCACTCGTAACATCATTGCCAGGACCAAACCTGAGACTGTCGCATGAAGCCCTTATTCTAGAGCACAGACTCCTGTCCCTCTACTTTGTGATCTATTCAAATCCAAAGTACTCCTGGCTGGTATTTATTCAGTAGTGCCCCTGTAGTGTCTGCAGTACCACAGGTTCTATCCACTTTCGCTATCACTGGGAGCTGGTGGTGCATCATATGAGACATGAGGACTCAAGGAAATTAAAGACCAAGAAGAAATTAGACTATTGGAGATGGGAAGAATAGTGTATTGGTTCCAGTAGTCCAGAGTTTGAGTTCAAATCCCATCATGGCAAGTTGTTAAATGGTATTCCATAAACTTGGTCATTTGTGGATTAGTACTAGGGAAAAAAAAGTGACCATGAAATCTGTTGTTAAAAACCCAATTCACTCACTAATGGCCTACATGTGTCTCCAGTTTCGCACCACATGATTGACTCTTAACACCTTTAGAAATGGCCTATTTGTAATCATCATAGGCAGCCCCTCGGAATCGAGGAAGACTTGCTTCCACTCTTAGCATGAGTCCTTAGGTGGCTGAACAGTCCAATATGAGAACCACAGTCTCTGTCACAGGTGGGACAGATAGTCGTTGAGGGAAAGGGTGGGCAGGGAGTCTGGTTTGCCGCACGTTCCTTCCGCTGCCTGCGCTTGATTTCTGCATGCTCTTGGTGACGATACCCGAGGAGCTCAGCGCCCTCTCGGATGCACTTCCTCCACTTGGGGCGGTCTTTGGCCAGGGACTCCCAGGTGTCAGTGGGGATGTCGCACTTTATCAGTGAGGCTTTGAGGGTGTCTTTGTAACGTTTCCTCTGCCTTTGGCTCGTTTGCCGTGGACGAGTTCCGAGTAGAGCGCTTGCTTTGGGAGTCTCGTGTCTGGCATGTGAACTGCATGGCCTGCCCAGGGAGCTGATAAAGTGTAGTCAGTGCTTCAATGCTGGGGATGTTGGCCTGGACGAGGACGCTAACGTTTGTGCGTCTGTCCTCCCAGGGGATTTGCAGGATCTTGCGGAGACCTCGCTGGTGGTATTTCTCTAGCGACTTGAGGTGTCTACTGTACGTGGTCCATGTCTCTGAGCCATACAGGAGGGCGGGTAATACTACGGCCCTGTAGACCATGAGCTTGGTGACAGTTTTGAGGGACTGGTCTTCAAACACTCTTTTCCTCAGACGGCCGAAGGCTACACTGGGGCGGTGTTGGATCTCATCGTCAATGCCTGCTCTTATTGATAGGAGGCTCCCGAGATAGGGGAAGTGGTCCACGTTGTCCAGGGCCACGCCGTGGATCTTGATGTCTGGGGGCAGTGCTGTGTGGCGAGGACAGATCTGGTGGAGGACCTTTGTCTTACTAATGTTTAGCGTAAGGCCTATGCTTTCATATGCCTTGGTAAATATGTCGACTGTGTCCTGGAGTTCAGCCTCTGTGTGCACAGACGCAGGTATCGTCCGCGTACTGTAGCTCGACGACAAACGTTGGAGTGGTCTTGGACCTAGCCTGGAGACGGCAAAGGTTGAACAGCTTCCCACTGGTTCTGTAGTTGTAAAAGAATGAAAGAAAGACGTGCATTTATACAGCACCTTTCACAACCACAGGATATCCCAAAGTGCTTTACAACCAATTAAGTACTTTTTGACGTATAGTCACTGTTTTAATGTAGGAAATGCAGCAGCCAATTTGTGCACAGCAAGTGCTCACAAACAGCAATGTGATAATGACCAGCTAATCTATTTTTGTTCTGTTGATTTGCTAAATATTGGCCAGGACACCAGAGAAATTCCCCTGCTCTTCTTGAAATGGTGCCATAGAATCTTTTACGTCCACCTGAGAGCAGACGGGGTCTCGGTTTAATGTCTCATCTGAAAGATGGCACCTCCAACAGTGCAGCACTCCCTCAGCACTGCACTAGGAGTGTCGGCCTAGATTATGTGTTCAAGTTTCTGGAGTGGGACTTGAACCCACAACCTACTGACTTAGAGGTGAGAGTGCTGCCCACTGAGCCACTGGTTACTGTTGGTACCACACCAACCACCTTCTCTGGGTAACTAGGGCGGACAGTCAGTGTGGAACTTTTCATTGTTGCTCATATCCTGAGAATAAAGTTTGAAATCAGGCATTGGAGTATCTCTGTTGCGGAGTATAGGCAGGTGCTCAGAGAGACGTTGGGAACCTGAGAGCAGGTGGAGTATCTGCAGCTACAGGTAGCATGGGGGAAAGAGAAAATATGTCTTTTACCACGCTCAGAAGAACAGTCTGCATTTAAAACAAAAACACCAAAGTGTGAAGGAAATGCCACGGCTGTTGTTTAGTTGGGGCATAATGGGAGTAAGTCATCCTTGTCCACTCAAAAATAAACATACGCTGGAACTGTGAAACAAATTGATCTGAAAGTACATAGTACTGTCACCATCTGACAGAGCGAGACTTTTCAACACTTTGGATGAGATCCTTCATCAGAACACCATTGGAACTGGGTGCAGTACATCACTTGATCAATATGCAGATTCCAGAATTGCGGCCTCAGTATTGTGCGGAGAAACAGTATCTTATTTTATAATGACCACTAAACTCGCACTGAGTGCAAGACTTGTAGAGTTACGTTGAATATATTTATTGATTTATTTTATTAAAAGATTACCTGAATTGCAAGTGATTTTCTGTATAGTCTTACATAATATTATAGCAGAGAAACAGACCGTTCGGCCCAACAGGTTTATGTTGGTGTTTACGCTCCACACCAGCTTCCTCCCTCCCCATCAAAATATCCTTCTATTCCTTTCTCCCTCATGTTTATCTAGCTTCCCCTTAAATGTGTCTATGCTGGTTGCCTCAGCTACTCCCTGTGGTAGCATGTTCCACATTCTAACCACTCTCTGGGTAAAGAAGTTTCTCCTGAATTCCCTGATGGATTTATGAGTGACTATCTTATATTTATGGCCCCTAGTTCTGGTTTCACCTGCTAGTGGCAACATCTATCTATGTCGACTCTATCAAATCCTTTCATAATCTTAAAATCCTCTTATCAGGTCACCCCTCAGTCTTCCCTTTTCTGGAGAGAAGAGCCCCAGTCTGTGCAATGCTTCATCATAGGTATAACCTCTCAATTCTGGTACCATTCTGAAAAGTCTTTTTTGCACTTTCTCCAGTGCCTCCTAAATCCTTTTTTTATAATATGGAGACCAGAACTGATAACAGTACTCCAAATGTGGTCTAACCTCTGATCAGCAGAGAAAATCCTTACCCATCTTCAAATAGTGCCACGGGATCTTTAACACCCAGCAGAAACTTCAAGCACGAGAGCTACCAACTGAGCCAAGCAGACATTTACATCTTACGTTTGCAGGATGATGTACCCTGTTTAATGAGAGGAGCTTTGTATTAGGTAACATGCAGCGTATTATTCTGCTAAGTTACAAACGTGTTTAACTAGGTAGCCCACATCTGTAACAAAGTGTGACGTTTTACAGTATTAACCCCTCGCCTCCCCTTCAGCTCTGCTCCGTTTAAAATACCATCCCTCTCCACCCCTTTCTGCCACTCCGAAAAACAATCTAATGACCAACTTTCTCAGTGATTCTGCAGCACCCAATTTAAAATGCTGGGACCACTCCTCTGGTTCAGTCCTCCACATTCTCAGCTCTGACCAGTTGTGCTGCAGTACAGTAGGGCCTGGGGAATCCTGGTGCATGAAACACAAAAGGTTAGTATGCAGGTACAGCAAGTGATCAGGAAGGCCAATGGAATCTTGACCTTTATTGCAAAGGGGATGGAGTATAAAAGCAGGGAAGTCTTGCTACAGCTATACAGGGTATTGGTGAGGCCACACCTGGAATACTGCGTGCAGTTTTGGTTTCCATATTTAAGAAAGGATATACTTGCTTTGGAGGCAGTTCAGAGAAGGTTCACTAAGTTGATTCCGGGGATGAGAGGGTTGACTTATGAGGAAAGGTTGAGAAGGTTAGGTCTCTACTCATTGGAATTCAGAAGAATGAGAGGTGATCTTATCGAAACGAATATGATTATGAGGAGGTTTGACAAGGTGGATGCAGAGAGGATGTTTCTACTGATGGGGGAGACTAGAACTAGAGGGCATGGTCTTAGAATAAGGGGCCGCCCATTTAAAACTGAGATGAGGAGAAATTTCTTCTCAGAAGGTTGTAAATCTATAATTTGCTGCCTCAGAGAGCTGTGGAAGCTGGGTCATTGAATAAATTTAAGACAGAGATAGGCATTTTCTTAACCGATAAAGGGTTATGGGGAGCGGGCAGGGAAGTGGATCTGAGTCCATGATCGAATCTGCCATGATCGTATTAAATGGCGGAGCAGGCTCGAGGGGCCGAATGGCCTATTCTTGCTCCTATTTCTTATGTTCTTATGCGCTCCCCCAGATTCTCAGCTCGAACCTCCTGGCCAGCTCTGTTTCTGCAGGTTTTCAGCTCTGATCTCCTGGCTGCTCCAGTTCTTGGCTCTCCTGGCAGATCCAGGCCACAGAGAGAGAGAGAGAGAGAGAGAGAGAGAGACGGGTGCCTGGGAATTGTAGACCAAATCATAGATACAATTCCAAAGGCCTGGAGCAAATCTGTGGGAGGCTGCGCCAGAACTAGAGCTCAAGATGTTTACGCGCGTGAAGCGGAGCAAGTAGGGAATAGGATGTGACCAGTTTAATTACTTGGTTGTGAATTCTTTCATTTTCTTTCATTTTATGATGTTTATTCCGTGCGTGCTACATATTCAGGTCAGCCGCAGAAACTCTCGGGTTCATTAATTTCAGTCGCTCCCGTAAGCGATCCCGTACAATGTCCATGCTAAGCTGCGCAGCCATGCAGCATTGGGGGGCCCTGCGCAGGCCACTCACCAGCTTTTCAATAATTGCACATGTGCAAAAAATGAATGGGCCGCTCAGCCAGTTAAAGGGCCCACGCATTTAAAAGTTAGGAGTTCTGAGTAGAGCGCTTGGTTTGGGAGTCTTGTGTCAGGCATGCAAACAATGTAATACAATAATGTAACTGAGGAGATATCAACACTACGTCCCTCTGACCTACAAATTAAATATTGTGTTTTTAGCATGTCCTAAATAGATATCTGGTTTACACTTTGTGATGATATCAGGCCGAAACATTAAACTCTCTTAATTATTAGACCGGAAATGAAAATACAGAACAACAGTGCAGCTTGTCTTTAGGCAAGAATATAACATAATGTGCATGCTATATTCCCCACATCAGTGGGTTGTTTTTCTTTGATTTAAGCAGAATAACGTCTAATTTCTAAAGCATCATCTGTAGCTCAGTGGATCGCACTCTCGCCTTTGAATCAGCAGGTTATGGGTTCAGGTCCCACTCCAGAGATTTGAGCACAAAATCTAGGCTGACGCTTCAGCGCAGTACTGAGGGAGTGCTGCACTGTTGGAGCTGCTGTTTTTCATACAAGATGTTAAACCGAGGCCCTGACTGCTCTCTTGGGTGGATTTAAAAGATCCCATGGCACAATATTTATCCCTCAACCAACATCGCTTAAAAAAACCAAGTTATCTACTCATTATCACATTGCTGTTTGTGGGAGCTTGCTGTGCGCATATTCCTCCATTACAACAGTGACTACACTTCAAAAGTACTTTATTGGTTGTAAAACACTTTGGGACATCCCAATGTTGTGACAGGCGCTATATAAATGTAAGTATTTATTTTTACCATCCAGTATGCTAACCTTGTAAGACTGTCAAAGGCCACCCCGAGCAGTGTTTCTGCCCTAACGCCTTCTCCTTCCCCTCGAAGGGAGGGATTATACCATAAAACCCCTGTCAAGCACCTGGGGCCAGGGACCTTCCTACATAATGGCCGAGATGTTTATCGATTACTGAGACAGGCTAACAGATCGCTTACTGTTTTCAGTCTTTGAGGAAACAAATTAAATGCCTTTCTCATTGGTAATTTAACCACCTTCTGTCTCCGTACTTTATAACATTTATGTGAATAACCTTCAGTTTAAAACCACAACATTCAAATGTAACTCCTTTTATAACCCCTTTCTGTGGATAAAGCGTCCAGAAATCCTGTAAAGTAATGGGTCATCCCCAGAGCAACACCAATGTCAAGATGGCCATTTTGAAAATATGTTTGGAGCGATTTTATTGGTTGACTTTGCCACACTTGCTGGTTAGTGATTGGTAGTTTTGCTGCCTGATGTATTTAAGGAATTCAGTATAGCCAGTAAGGTGCAGGTGTGAGGGAGTGTACAGTTTAGCCAGTAAGGTACAGGTGTGACTGATGCTAGTTCATGCTCAACCTACATGTGCAAGAGAAAAGGCTTAAATATATAGATGGGTAGTTGGATGTTGCCATCTCATTGCATCTTTTTTTTGTGTCTTCACAGAAAATGTTCCTCCCCCTGCGGCCTCTCAAGACACCAAGTCCTCTTCGAAGGAGCAAGCAAGCGGCCTGGAGGAGAAGGAATCAATAGAGCCAGAAAGCAATTCAGTGGCAGGGGAGGGAGCCAGCGCAAAGGTAGGCTTCTCTACAGATTGTAAAAGGAACTGGCTATATTGATCCAGGCCAATTGCTCCCGCTGCTGAGGGCTTCAAAAACCAGGGGGCTTACGTTTAACATTCACAAATTGGGAAGCGAAGGGAAGTCCGATGGGGCTTTCGTACCCAAAGGGTAACCACTGCAGAATAAGGAAGCCACTGAATCAGACAGTATAAAGAGGCAGCAGAGGGTTTTGACGAGACCCGGAATCGAGAGGGTTTGATGTGACCTTGAGTAGGGATTTATCTGTGCGTAGAGCTGTGGCGGGTGGCAGCAGTGGAGTCTGGAGCCTAGAAATAGGTCTGCGCAGAACTTGTGGGAAGTGGGACCGGGCTGAAGGTTAGCCGAGACGGACTTTGGCAAACTCCTGCTGGTGGTTTGCCACAGATTTATTTTTTTCGGCAATTGCGATTGGTTGCTTTCTGACTGAACCAATCGGCACAGTTCTGGGGTCTGATGAGTTGAACAGAACAGACAGCAGTCCCAGTCCGATCTTTATGGAGAACATGAGTCTGTACCCTGGGCCTACCCGGCAAGACTAAAAATTTTGCATGACATCAACAGTGCTCCTGGCTTATAAAATAAAACATGGCAAATATTATGAATGGATAAAGAGTCTGACTAGATATTGTGAGCTCAAAGTAAAGTGTGACCGTAGTCTTTTATTGCAGGTCTCCAGAGTGCCTCTCCAGCAGGTTCTCCCAAGAGATTGTGGGATCCCTTGGGACTCCAGGGGATGAGCCCTCTGGTGGTTAAGCAAGGTATTTACAGGTTTACATATGTAACACTCCCCGCCACCCCCCCCCCCCCAAAGTCAATAGTGTAACTATTTACAAGATGAGTCGAGATTTGGGGCCTTTCTTTCCTGGTTGATCGTCTCGGTGCAAATGCTGGTTTTGATGAGTCGTTTAGAAACATAGAAAATAGGTGCAGGAGTAGGCCATTCGGCCCTTCGAGCCTGCACCACCATTCAATAAGATCATGGCTGGTCGTTCACCTCAGAACCCCTTTCTTGCTTTCTCTCCATACCCTTTGATCCCTTTAGCCGCAAGGGCCATATCTAACTCCCTCTTGAATATATCCAATGAACTGGCCTCAACAACTCTCTGTGGTAGGGAATTCCACAGGTCAACAACTCTTGAGTGAAAAAGTTTCTCCTCATCTCAGTAGGAGATCTTTACAGTAGCACTGCCGATTACAGGAATCAGTTCCTTTGTGTAAGTTCTCAGTTTAGTGCGAATGGGAGTTAGGACTGGTCTTGAGGCCTTGCTTCACCACAATTTATCAAAAGTCTTTTTGCTCATAATGGACTGGCTCGCCTCCATTGACACCAGGACTCCATTTAATTCAATCTTCAGCATTATCGGGGGACACTTTGTGGTAAATGTGTGCACCCCATAATAACTCTGCCTCCTCGGTCTGAGGCTCTGGTTTGTCGTGATCCGCCATGGATCTATTCTCCTTTGCAACATGGTGGTTTGCAGGATTAACAGGGTTTGCAGCTTGCCTGCACATACGTTGGAAATGTCCCACAGCCCTTGCAAACGTATCTTTTGAAGCGGCATGAATGGAAACAATGATCATCCCCACAGCGCCAACAAGGTGTTAATGGCCTAGCATTCATCACCCTTGATGGTGGACTCTGAGACATCTGCAGTCGTGCAGCTGCAGGCATGTGAGGCCTGCCCTGTGCGTTACGATTCGAAAACAACATTACTTTGTTCACAGTATTTGTAGCAGCACTCGTGTACTGTGAGATTTGCTTGGTATTGTCACTGGTGGTGATGAACGCCTAGGCTGTTGCTATGGCTTTACTCAAGGTTGGGGTCTCTACAGTCAAAGGTTTGCGAAGTATTACTTCATGATCAATGCCAAGTGCAAAGAAGTCCCTGAGAATGTGCTACAAATGTCCTTCAAATTTGCAATGTCCTGCAAAGGCGTCTTAGCTCGGCGACATAGCTCGCCACTTTCTGGCCTTCAGACCTCTTGTAGAACCGGTACCTCGCCATCAGAATGCTTTCTTTCTGGTTAAGATGCTCCCGGGCAGTGTGCACAGGTCATATGATTTCTCTGTGGGTTTCGATGGAGCAAGCAGATTTTTCATGAGGCCATACGTTGGTGCCCCGCAGACGGTGAGGAAAATCGCACTTCGTTTAGCAGCGTTCACTTCTCCTTCCAGCTTGTTGGCCATGGAGTATTGGTCAAGTCGCTCCACGAATCATTTCCTTCTGAAAATTTCTCCAGGATGCCCACTATTCTCTGTATCGTTGCAGTGGGGTTCGTCATCTGTATCTCGTTGCCAGTTATTATGTATGGACAAAGAGCCTGACCAGATACTGTGAGCGCAAAGTAAACTGTGACCGTAGTCTTTTATTACAGGTCTCCAGAGTGCCTCTCAAGCTTATGAGGCCTCCTTAAGTACAGGTGCTCCCAAGGGATTGTGGGATCCCTTGGGACTCCAGGGGATGAGCCCTCTGGTGGTTAAACAAGGTATTTACAGGTTTACATATATAACAGAAAACACCCCATTGCAAGTGTTTGTGTCTCATGTGTAACTGGAATAATACAACTATTTTGAGGTAATCCATGAAACATAAATCGGTAACTCAAATGCCCCCTGATTAAAGGGGGGGGACACTAAAACAGAAACTTTCAAACAAGTGCCCCATGTTTTGGGGTTTCTTTTTTTTTGGGGGGGGGTTTGAGGGCACCAACACACACATTATACAAGTGCCCCCTGACTAAAGGAGGGGGGGGCACTAAAACCGGCACAATAAACAAATTACATTTTGGACATCGACTCAATTCTAATCAAAATTTGGTTGCCGGGGGTGATGATGCACTCCAGTCCCTCCGACGCCCACCTCTCGCGGAAGGCCGCGAGCGTACCAATGAACACCGTGTGCTCCATCTCCAGGGACATCCTGGCTCAGATGTAACCACGGAAGAGAGGCAGGCAGTCGGGCTGAACGACCGCCCGCTGCCTGGATCGGCTGATGGCCCCCTTGGCCATGCCCAGGAGCAATCCTACAAGGAGGCCTTCCGACCTGCCCGCTCCCCTCCGCACAGGGTGCCCAAAGATCAGGAGTGTGGGACTGAAGTGCAACCAGAACTTGAGGAGCAGCCCCTTCAAATATTGGAAGAGGGGTTGCAACCTCACACACTCAACATAAACGTGGAACATGGACTCCTCTAGACCGCAGAAATTACAGGCAGCCTGGGAGCCCGTGAACCAACTTAAAAACTTATTGCATGGGACTGCTCCGTGCAACACCCTCCAGGCCAAGTCCCCAATAAATAGAGGGAGGACTCCCGCGTAGAGTGCACTCCATTGGGGACCCCCGCCTCCTCCGGACGGCAAGATGGTGCACCATGATGTACAACCCATAGAGGAGAGGACCAGCAGATCCTTTTTTACAGCATCCAATGCCAAGATGCTCCTAATTGGCCCAGAAGAGGCGAGGGCCCAGGGACAGCACGGGCCAGCCCACACTGCGATCTATGGCTAGTAGGAGCATGTCCGTGCAGCTGAGCAGGTCTCCAGTCGTCTTGGTTAACCCTTGCCACTGGACCAAGACCTAGCGCTATCAAGTCCGTGTGTGGCTGGTGTGCAACGGCCACCCCACGTTAAAAGAATCCATGCACAGACATCTTCCGCTCTTCAAGATGAAATTCAGGACCTAGAATGTCATGTCCCTCATTGAAACACCTGTGAACTCATCCCTTTTTGGAGTGGAAGTGGGTCATGCTCGATAGGAGGGACTGCCGAATACTAATACTGCTCCTAATTATAAATAACTGTAGGTGCTTCAAGAGGGATACAGATCTTGTAGATAAGAGCAAAGAAATATGGTGTAAATTTTGCCTGAAAGCACTTCAAGGGGAGGTGTCCCCCTGATTTTCCAGACTCTCAATCTTGCCTTATTCATGGTATGTGGACACTATCTGAAAAATGATGACGGGACCTTTATTTGCTCATCAGACAGAAACATTCTTTTATACCTCAGTTTTTGGTTGTGGGATTTCGGTCAGTAAAAATAATGAGGCTGACTTCATTGTGGTGTGATTAACGCCAGCATTTGGAGAATGAAACCCAACGTAACTGATCCACGTAGCCAGATCCGAGAATTCCAGCACCTTTTCTAACCGGCAAAGTAAGCATCTCCTTGGGAGCAAGTTCCATGTGCATTTCACGTGCGAGCCTGGCCAGTGACTGTTGGCAGCCTATTCAACTGTTTGGGGGGGGCAATACAGCTGATCAAAATCCTCACCTTATGTTCACACACGCGCTCTTCCAACCAGTGTCACTGGTTAGTAACCTGGAAAAGACAAGCTGGTCATTTTTTTTTTCCTTTCTCTTCCTCGGGGTTTGATGGAACTGATAGGGGTGGAGGAAAAATATATCATAGAAGTAATGCAATTTTTTTTTAAATTGCAGCCTCATAACATGCTTTTTTGAATATAAAGAATGTTACTGTTTTTTGACACTATATGGCGATGTTGCACTGGTTAAACCATGTGACAAGTTAATTTTATGGTGCAATAGCGCCGA